>NW_024583088.1:43693-44924 GCF_018398535.1 Haplochromis burtoni | reverse complement strand
TGTGTGTGTGTGTGTGTGTGTGTGTGTGTGTGTGTGTGTGTGTGTGTGAGAGAGAGAGAGAGAGAGAGTGCTTTAACTTTTCAAACCTGCAGTTCAGAGATGGAGATACCTTACAAACTGAAATATATGCTCCACTCTTCTGTTGCATTATTAATGATTGTTGTGAAAGTGCTTGCAGATTTTCTGTATTGCTAATTTTACTCAGTGCAGAGCTAAAAGTCAGAGCATCAAACAAACAGCATTGTTGTTCTTTGTCTCTATCTGATATAAAAAGGAAAGCAAAAACATGAAAATAAGCGCTGCTGATTATTAGAAAATAAACAATCACAAATCAGCACATTGCTTGCTTTTGTTTTGTGTGTGTAATATCCATGTGTAGTGCTGTAAGAGAAATAACTGATATATATTCATATGTATGCACATGTGCAATGTGTTGATTAGCTGGTTTGGTTACACCCAGATTTTTAAAAGTCAACCAAATGACATTATTTACATAATGGCAGACATCTAAGCTTTGTCTGTCAGGCATAATGTGTTTCACTTTAATCTACGGTCCATAAAAAGACACAGGATACTGTACAATTTTAATAAATGCCTGAGAACAAGAAGAGAAATGTGTGGAATGTGTTATTTATGCAAGAGCATTGCGTGTTTTCCTAATTTCCTACCCCAGTGATCATCCTGATACTTTCATGTTTTCAGTGTGACCCCTTGTCGAGGTTTTGTCCTTTCTGTTTTCCAGGACACGGTCATTAGTGCTGATGATATTCTCAGCAGACACACTCTCGGTAAAATAATAAGCAAACAAGAAAAGTATTCTTCTGGAAAGAGGAATATGTTGACCCAGAAAGCGCTGAGAATAGCAGCTAAATGCTCGCCGTGTGATGGTCTCAGGCTGACATGTGAACAATCATTGTTTGTTCGAATACACGCTGAGCTTTTAAGGTAAAAATGGAGACTGGTCTAAAAACAGCCACCTTGGAATTTTTGTCTTCTCGCTGCCGGCAAATGCATGCGTTTCCCTATGGAGCACACTTTTATCCATCCAATTTGGCATCGTGTTTGGGCCCCGCTCTGCCTGTAAACACTGCAGCACTTAACCTTTGAGCACAAATGGCTCACACACCACAGCAAAATTCAACTTTGTGCTGCTTCCTTTTTCTTCTCTCCTCATCAAAAAGCCTCCTTTCCAACGTTGCGGCCAGCAGAGTCAACACATTACCCCCCCCCC
>NW_024583088.1:40056-43673 GCF_018398535.1 Haplochromis burtoni | reverse complement strand
CACACACACACACACACATGCCCTGTGCACACTATTCTTCTACTACTGTCACTTTACATTAAGGATGCTCACCTCAAACAACCTGCTGGGGGCTGCAGCAGCAAACTGGTTTTACATCAACACATCTCTCTCTCACTCACACACACACACACACACACACACACACACATAGATATTTGTTCCCCAAGCATATGTTTAATTTTCCTGCATTGTAAAATTCACATTTCCTATTAATGATGTATTGGATTTCAGGTTCTGAGTGACTAACAGTCTCCATCACACAGTGTGAGAGTAAAAGAGAAGCAAAGAGCAAAGATTAGAGGACTGATCAAATTTAAATTTTTACTAATTAAATAAGTTAAACAGTTACTGAGGCAGGTGGTCTTCCACTTGTTTCTCCTTTCTGTGAAGAATTGGAAAAAGTATATAAATATATATCCAAAGACACTTCTAGAAATTTAAATTCATATCGCGCCAATTCATAACAGGAATCACCTCAAGGGTCTGGATAAGGTAAAGCTCACACAGTGTTGGGGAAAGCCCTAACAATCAAGCAACCCTGTATGAGCTTTTGGTATTTCATCTAGGGTTTGAGAGTAACGAAATTTCTATTCTCTGTATGTCCTGTACATGTGGCAGAATTGACAAATAAAGTTGACTTTGACTTTGATGAGCGAGCATTGCAACAGTGGGAAGGAAAAACTCCCTTTTAACAGGAAGAAACCTCTGACAGAACCAGGTTCGGGGAAAAACAGAGGTTTGTAGAATCTGACCCTCGTGAAGGATGTAAATGGTCCTGTTCGCAGGTCCTAGTGAGCCTCATCCATCTGATTTACTGAATTCGTCTTCATAGGCTTAGGAACCATTATGCAGCGTCCTCTCATCTGCACTCACACCTTCCTCTGACACCTCTCAGCTGTTTCACACAAACGTGTCTGCTGCTCTCAGAGTTTGACACGTCTTACAAAGGCCTCCAGTGCCATACGTCGCTTCAGTACTAATCCTACAGGAAATTAATGAGAGATTACCCAAGCAGCTTTGTTTTTTGCTGAGCTCCTCTAAGAGACAAACTGTGTGGTATTCATCTGATTGAAATCACACTCAATCAGCTTTTGTTTTTCTGTGGTAGAGAACAGAAAGCTAAGGTGAGATCCCACCTGGCTCAGAAGCAGCCGCACCTTTGAACACGCCATGCACATCATCACAGTGGAGGCGTGGCCTCTCTGAAGGGGCTGGCCTGTGAGTCAAGGTCATTTATTATTACTGTTTATTGGTGAAAATTCATGATTGGAGTTGTGAATTATTGGCACCTCAAACAACATGTGTTTAATAATCTGAATGGTCACAAACTGAATACTAAAGCAAACACCTGGAAAACTCTGATATCAGGCCTCTCACGCTCACATTTTTATTATTTACTGACTAATTTTTACTGTGAAAAGAAATGTTGAATATTTTTCCTTGCAGTTTTCACTTAAATGCAGTTCTGTGGTCTGCATCCAAGTCCAAGGCTTCCATATTAAACATATAAATCACACTGTGACTTCCTTTTTTGTTTCAGTAGGTGCATCTTTTTGAGATAAACAGTTTAAGGAGATGAGAAAATAAGAACTAGAAGCCGTTTGGTTCAGAAAAACAGATCATTTTTCTTTCTCTTCACTTTTTATATCTTTGATTGGATGCTGTAAAAGTCCCTCTACGTTTTCTAGTCTGTTGAGTTAATGATCAGTTGAAGAACAGTTAAATTCATCGCCTGAGTTCTTACCACCAAGGAATGAGGGAAGACGTGACGTTGTGCTTGAGGAGTCGCTCTCCAAGTCATTTTATCGGGCTTTCTCGCTCTCATGAAAGAAATTCCCTTCAGGACGGTGAATTTCTGAGCTCAGCTGCTAACTCAGATCCTTTGACCTTGACTTGTGGTTGAAAAGATAAAGCATTCAAAAGGCAGCTGAAGTTTAATTTATACATGCCTATGGTAACAGGACAACCACTGACAAATATGAATAAATATAGATATAAGTTTAAATTAATTATCCACTCAAAGATCTTCATGAAAAATTATTTTTTCATTTCTAACATGCAGCATGTGAAACATTAAAAGGATCTGTTTATAATACTTTTTTCTGCTGCTGTTGTTATCTTATTTGACCACATGAGAACATCTGAGGATCTTATTAAAAGCTCACTAATAGAGCCAAGCATTAGAGCCACAGGAATTATATTATTTCCCATTAATATAATTCCTGTGGCTCTAATGCTTTTAGAGTTGTTGACATACCCATCCACTAACTTTTCAATTTTTAATGTATAAATAGAAACTTTCTGCATTGGCATTGCAAATAAATCCAATTTTGCTCCAATTCTCCATGTATTTCACTTTGAAAAGTACAGAGTAATAGTAAAGTATCATCATGGAGTAAGTGTAGCATCTGTACTAACTAAGAAAATCCTCCAGCCTTAAATTCATACTGCTCCTGGAGAACTGCACTCAGACTTATTCATTCTAGAAAGTTCCCTTTTAAGCTGATATGGATCAAAGCCAGCTTTTACCTGCAGGGACAAAATGCAACAATATTCATGTCTGTGATTCCAAGGCATCACAATATTAGAGCCTAATGTTATTATGTTATTATCATAACGAACGTTATGACGTTGTTTGTTTCGCTCTTGGGTTTGAATGCAGTTCAGACTGGTTTGTGCCACACGTGGAATAAAGGCTGGGACGTTTGGACGATCTGTGGAGGTTGTGCTGATTGTCAGCAGTCTGAGAGCAGATTCATTCTGTTAATGTGATTAGACATGTTTTTTCCACTGTTGGCTTGTTCAATAATAGATTAGAGACCACTGTAAGTTCACTTGGTACTTAGTTGCTGTTTCTTGGAGTGGGGAGAGCTGCTGTATATGTAGGCTGGAGCTTTGGCTCCTGGTGAGATTCATTTTGACAAGGTGTGGTGCTGAGGAGGCCACGGTGACTGAAAGGGGGTGTAGCCCAGTCCAGAGTCACTTTATCAGTTGTTACATTTAGTACTGGATGATCGTCTTGAAGTTGTTACTTTTTCATTTTAGCTAGTTTATTTTTTCTGCACTGTTGGACAAATTGATAATTAAGAAGCATAAATAATCTGGTAAATATCTGGTGAAATGCAAGAAGACAATGAGTTAATTCTGAGGGAACAGTAAGACTCCTGCACCGTCCGTGACCTGTAGAGGGCAGTCCCCACATTTATGTGGAAAAAATTACAGGACAAAGTCTTAAAGTGCACACAAGAAATAAATGATTGACAATTATTATTATTAGAGATGGACTGATCCGATATTATGTACTGACCTAAATTACTGGATCGGATATCGGAGAGAAATAAAAAATGTAATCCAATCTGAAGTATCACAAAATCACCTCACAAAATGCACTACTTGGCTTAACCCAGCTTGGCAGAGACCGTGCCAGCAGTGCGCAATTGCGCACGCGCGCAGCTTAGAGGGAACATTGCTCGCTACATGCTTCCTAACCGCAGCATTTCATCTCGGCGAAAACTGTCCCAGAGAAGTAAAGCAAGTGTGTAAGCTCATCCCTGAATGTTTGCATAGTATTTACACGTTAAGCTTAACAACTGATA
>NW_024583088.1:29973-38450 GCF_018398535.1 Haplochromis burtoni | reverse complement strand
TCCATTATTGTATATAGTAACTAATAAGTCTAATATACACCCTAGTAAGCTATAGTACTTTTTCCTTTGGGAAGGTACCATCTGTGCAGTCTGCAATTCTGTTGAAGAAAGATGTTGAATCTATTTAAATATAGAAGAAAAATAATTGATTCCTGTGCATTTGTTTTACACTTGCATTAAATTAAAGTTGATTACATCGATTAAGGGCGGGGGGTGGTTCCCTAATATTTTTGCTGGGAGTTGGCAACCCTATTAGTTAGGTAGATAAGTACTCTTTAAAATACCAGAATAGGGAGAATGGTGTAGGTTTAAATTTATTAGATTGATCAGTGTTTCTGAACTATAAAATGTTTTGGGTGGAGTGTATTTTTTGTATACAGGTATAACAGAATAGCTTCAAACTTGAGTATGAACTTATACAAAATGCAGCAAGATATTTATAAAAAACAGTTTTATTAATTACAAAATACGTTATATCGGATTCATATCGGTATCGGCAGATATCCAAATGTATGATATCGGAATCGGTATCGGACATTAAAAAGTGGTATCGTGCCATCTCTAATTATTATTATTATTTATTAATTATTATTGGCTAATGATCAATACACACATGTTTATTAATACCAACTGTCTCCCATATAAACAGTAGAGTATAAATATAAGTGTCCTGAGCTGTAAACATCAAACGACAGCATGCATCAGTAGTTTTGCTGAACTATGCTGAGGAGTACAGACCTTCTGTGTGTTTAAGGAAGTGGTTTGGACGATGACACTCGGGTGAATAATGTTATTACTACATGTAGTTTGCTGCATGATTAATATTATTATTATTATTAATTTTACGTAATATTAAAATGCTTACAAATAAAAGCTTAACAGATGTGCTCCATCTTTACAAGCTGCAAATGAAAAGTTGTACTTCTGTTTTTCTTTTATCAGAATTTTTTCTAATTGTTGTACTTTGCCTAATTCATGAATACTGTGCATACAATGATGTGTTTGTGTATAAATAATTTTTTAAGGAGTTTATTTGGAGAAAACCATTAAATATCTCTCCTTGTTACTGTGTCACTGCTGAGTTTTGGATCAACTGAGGGGGTTTCAGGGAGGACAATGAGGAAACACAACAGTCCAATCTCAAAGTAAGAAATGCATCTCCGCATTCAACCGGACTTGAAAGGTCAGCGTGATATTAAATGCTCATCAGAGAAGTTTGTGTGCAAACAGGTTCACTGTGCTCAGTTGCATAATGGATGTGATTAGCAGTCTTTGTATGATGGAGATGGAAAATGAGTCTTATTTCTTGTTCCGTTGTCGTTTCTGTGATGAGCTGAAAGACATGCGTTGCAGCACAGCTGCCTCAGTTTCTACTATATTCCTTTGATAATAAAATATTTAGAAATGTAGAAAACACAGCAGCAAGTTGAGTTTCCTTGATGTGTAAATCTAACGCTTGACTTAGATTTCTGCAGGAAATTTAGGACCTAACTTATGTAGCAACTCCTTTTATGCCTACAGGGAAACTTCTACATCCTCCAAGTCACTGTGGTACACGTGGAAGACACCAGCAGATGAAGGTTATTTTTACCACCAGGGTGTAGAAACAAGCTGCCAACTGCAAATCTAGAGAAACATTCCCATTCAGCCCCATCAGACCTCTTCATATGTCAGCATGTGTGACTCGTTAAACCGTTTGTATCTGTGAGGTGTAGTGCACACTGACGCCTCTGGGGGGCATCTGTGTGAAATCTTTAGTGTTGATTATCTGATTTTAATTTCCTGCTGAGCGTTTTCTCTTTTTTTCTTTGCATTTTCCCACCTCTTTCTCTGTTTTCATTCCCCTGTTTTGAGGAATAATTACCTCCCTTCTATATATTTTTAATGTCTCACAGTCTGAGCCTCAAATAAAAAATTTACTCTGTCGCCTCAGGACTTGGGCTCATTAAACCATATTTCAGTCCATGTCATTTAGGAGTCTCACGGCAATGAGACTGCACCTCATTTTAGGTTCCGGTCTGCAGAGTCTGAAAACCACCCACACGTTAATAGAATTCATGAAAAGAGCCTTTTTCCTGTTTCAGCCGGACCGCTCAGACAGGAGGGACATAGAAGAGTCAGGATTGAATTTATTTAGGCTCAAAGTCAAATTTAATTTTGTTCTATAAATGCCATCAGGGGTTCATATTTTCTACAAAGAAAGTGTTATATCATCCAGTGAATTAAGTAGCCATGAAAGGACATTAAAAGGAGCGTGTAACCCTGCTCAAAGAATGAGTTTGTTCACATTACCATGCCATGAATTACATCCAGGGTTCATAAACAGTCGGGAGTCGTAAAAGTTGTAGATTAGAGCTCACAGCATATTGCACTGAGTGTTGGGAAGGTTATACTTTTAAAATGTATTCCACTACAGAATACATGCCCCAAATGTATTTTGTAACGTATTCCATTAAATTACTCAATGTGAGTAATGTATTCTGAGTACTTTGAATTACTTGATATATTGTCATGCTTTTTACAACTACATAAATGTACTATTTCTGTGTGATTTATTACTATTACTGAAGGCTACTCGCCACCGAGCTAACATTGTTAGTTCATAGACTGTTAGACTTAATGGATAACATTAACAACGTGCTAGCTGCAAATAATCATGTGCAGTTCTGAAAACAATACCAACTAGATTTTAAAATCTTAATATAAAATGAGTAACAGTAGGGTGGACATTAGGTAAGGCTGCACTTTTTGTAGTGATCTCGTTCTTTCTGTCTGCTTTCAGAACAGCAGCTAGCAGGTTGTAATGCAGCCTTCAGTAATAGCAATAAATCACACAGCAATAGTACATCGAAGATACTCAAGTGGCAGATAACCCAGGTAAGCTACCACAAGTAAAACAAGGTAGCTGCAGCAGGCTAACGTTAGTTTTTAAAAATGAACTTACTTCCAGATGTTTCTTTAGGTTGGAGTATTTTGAGAGAGCAGCTTGGTTGCTCAGATTTCGTCCCTTTCTTCTTTAAATGTGAAGTGGTTTCTGATTTTCCAAGTAAGAAATGCATTCCTGCTAGCTCTGTTGTGCTGGCCCTGGGTCCGTGGTGTAACTGACACCAACAACATTAACAGGACGCTTACATTAGAGCCTCTTATTGTGTGGTTTTTTTGGGGTTTACACCTGCATGGAATTACCAAAATTAGAGAGAGGCTAGAGAGGGGATAGCATAACATATGAAACATATGAATCCATTTATTTCAACAAAGTAACTGTATTCTGAATACCAGCTTTTTAAACAGTAACTATAACAGAATACAGTTACTCATATTTTGTATTTTAAATACGTAACGCCTGTACATGTATTCCATTACTCCCCAGCACTGATTGCAGCAGGGTCCTCATACACACATTTAAGCACAACGGAACTAAATGTGAGAAATGAAAGTATTACATTATGGAAAAGGTATTGATTACATTTCAGTCACTAAACTAAAATCTAAAGCTTTATTTTCTTAAAAATGTTGACTTATTTACTCACTTTACATTTACTTTACATTTTTGAGAATATAACAGAAAAATTCAAGCTGCTAAATTGAGATTTTGAGATAATAACCCAAAGTTTTGACTTGTTGACCACATTTTTGTTGTTTTAATAACTGAACCAAGCTTCTATACTGTAGGTATGTGCATGTTATGAAGCTATAGCTTCTGCATAAATAGAGAAAGGAACAAAAACAAAAAGCATTTTAATACTGCTTTTATTTGAAATAATGTCAATTATTAAGCGTTATTAGGCAATGTATGTCTATGCAGTAAGCGTGGATAAATTTCTTCACATTTCTTCCAATAAGGACATTTCTATACCAACATGAGTTTACAGGCAGTGTGCTTTTAAACCCATGCTGCTTCTTCAGGACTCCATGAGTCATGATGTGTATTACCATTACTTTATTTACTGGATCACTTTAGGAATTCCTCTGGAATCATATGTTCTGTCGCAAGAATGCTACTACGGGAGGCGGAAAAGGTCATTCGTAATTGAAAACATGACATTGAAGAGGTAAAACAGAAGGATAATTAACTGGCCTCCCTGAAAGTCAAAGATGAAGTTATTCTGCCCTCTAGTGTCAGCAGGAGGCAGGTACATTTTACACTTATTTTTCTTTTCTATTATATAGGCCGTGACTTGCTGATGTTTACTATCATGTCACCGCCTCGCTCATCGAGCCAGTCACTGTTTAGTCTAAATTTAAGAGAATGACCAGTTATCACTTATATAACTCAAACACTTCAGCGGTTTTGTTCCTGTTCAGATTTTGTGGAAGTAAATGTTTTTGAGCCAAATCAGAGAGTGTTTGTACCGGTTACCAGGTCGGCTCACGCTGATGTGATTAACCTGGATGCAGCAGTGTTGAGCGCCATACATTTGATTGGAAGAACTATGATATAAGAAAAAGATTCAGTGGGTTAGATCATCTATTATAATCTCTGGAAGTCACATGATGCTGTGACAAAATCCACGTTTTTTAGTGTAACACACACACACACACACACACACACACACACACACACACACACACACACACACACACATATTTTCATATCTTAGTGAGGACATCTAATTGACATAATACTTTCCATAGCCCTAACCATCAAAAATGAATGCCTAACCCTCAGCCTAAACCTAACTATAACCTAAGTGTAATCCTGACACTAAAACCACATTTTGAACCTCAAAAAAATGTCTTAAACTTGTGGGGACGGGCATTTGGTCCCCATAAGTAGAGAGGCATGCCAATTTTCTGTCTTCAAAAAGATGTCTAAACATGCACACACACAAACACACACACACACACACACACATACACCACATTTTCTAGCTGCCTGACCATCTTCCTGGTGACCAGTCCACCTTTACCAGGTCCATACAGAAGGAATTTAACGTTTTGTAATTTGGTCATTTGTAGTTTGATTCCTTCCAAAAATGTATTAAATTGGAAAATAGCATGTCACTTTAATTTGTTCTGTACATCTCCTTTTTTCTATGTTCTAATAGAGGGAGACACTTTTACTTTATGAAACCTTTATTTTTCAAAAAAAGAATTCATACAATAGGTTTCGAGAATAATTGTGGTGAAGTCTAAAACCTGTTTTCTCTCGCTGAGCTTCTGTATTCAGAGAAACATATCTGCATAAATTCCTTTTGCCATTCCCAGCAGTACTGAGTTTCGAGTTCCTGTGAATAAACCTTTTAAAACTGCTGTCAGCCTCTGGGTTAGCTGTTTGAGTCCAACCTCTGGTAAATGTGACAAAGTTGTTTGTGAGTCATAGAATTTCTCAACTTTCACAGTGAAGAAATGTAAAAATGAAGTGATCACTTTGTGTAGACACACTGAGAATTGCACTTTGTTCTCTTCATCACAATGAACGCGTGAACTATTTTTTATTAAAAAACTATTTTTAAGACTGTGCGGTTAATATTTTTCTTCACCCTCCCCTGCACAGCATTACCCTCAGGCAATGGAAAGTTTCTGAGCCACTTGTCCAGATAATATACTGGAATAATTGCAGCTTCAACAAAACAGCCAAAAAAGTTTTCATCTTTCTGTGACAGCTGGCCTGGATGGCATTCATTCAAACCTGTGAAATATGGTTCAAATAATTCATTCTGTGTTTCTGCTGCCAATGAAAGTTTACCGGTCACTCCTTTAAGATATATGAGACAATACCTCACACTGGCCAATAGCATGTACTCGTGGATACACAGGAACTCCAGAGGTTTTTGTTCAAAAATGTAATGTGCACCTCTGTTTCACAGTTTAGTATTACTGCTTTTCTAAGTTTCACACTGAATAAAAGCTCATTATATGATATGACAACATACATGACACAGCCGTGTATGAAAGCATGACAAAACAGATCAGACGTGGGGTACATTTATTCTTTATGGCAAGGAAACCCCTCTAAGTTTGCAATACTAACCAACCTGTAGATTGAATTCAATTGAATTGGATGGATGGATGAAAAACAATGTTATTTATACAGCGGCAAATCACAACAACAGTTGCCTCAAGGTGATTTATATTGTAAGGTAGCTCCCACAATAATACATACAGAGAAAAACAACAATCATATGACCCCCTATGAGCAAGCACTTTGTCGACAGTGGGAAGGAAAAACTGAAGGGCTCATTATTGTCATCCTCACAAACAACCGAGAACTGCACTTTGGTGTAACTTCGGCCAATAATGCATCTCTGCAGTTGATAACCCAACAGGTGTACACCTGCTACCTTCCTAACCAGCTTGTTTTACTGCTGCTTCAATGATCTATCAGTGCAGAAGTTCAGACTCAGATTCTACAAAGAGAGATGCTGCAACAGCTGGGAGATGTGACTTCCTGGAGGACAGTTCTCCTCTACCAGCGCTGATATGAATGTTTGTCTGAGCAGTAACACCCATCATTCATGAGCAGGTACCCACGGCCTCAGAGAGAAATGTTGATGTCTGCTGTTTACAAGGAACCATAATGGGGCCCTGAGGTTGAGCCCACCCACCTTTGAGGAAGCTCTTTTCTGACACTCCTATCTTCTATCTCATTCGTTCAGACACCACGCAGAGCTTGTGTCTATATGTAAGGGTGGGATAAAAGAATCAGCCACTTCGCTCTCTCTCAGTCCTCCTCTCCCCTCCTCTCCCCTCACTTGGGGCAGTGTCTTTCATTTTACTCACTTTTCTAAGTTAACAAACCAAAACTGTCATTGTATCAAAATCTGTCCTAATAATACAACTCTGGAGATAAATGTTTGGGCTTTTCAGACTGACTTTTATGTGAAATGATGTAATGCTTGCCTCAATCAGTAGTAAAAGAGTGACAGGAGAAACAAACACACTGTTTTGTTTTTGTTTTATTTATTTTTTGGATAAGTCAACGGGCCTCTTGGCTGCTTCCTTGTTCCTTATTATTTCCCAAGCAGGTTTGGCCCTGATATCACAGTGGATGTAGTCCCTGACCCGGCCTGATTATCCACTCTAAGTTCCCTCCTGGAATCGTACCAAAAACATCTGAGATCCTGTCAAATTAAAAGCCTCAATAACTTCAACATATCAGAATCAATGGTTGCCTTGTTGTTTTGAGTTTCTCAACTTTAGGAATATTTTCTAAATGATGTTCCCTTTATTTTTACAGATGGACATTAATGGATCAGCACTGAGCTCATGTATGGTTTTTTGCATTTCAGTGAAAGCTGAAGGGGAGGAGGGAAATAGAGGAGCTGCTATTTGCTGGTTGTTTTTTTTTTTTTTTAAACCTTTGTCAGTCAAACTTGACTCACTTGTGTTTTCTGGTAATTTTCCATAAAGTACGAAAGCGCTGTGTCTCTGTTATCAGCGTCTTATCGCAGGGTGGAGCACATGTGGAGGTGCAGGAGGAAAGGGGGGAGTGTTCACCACAAAGACATAAGGTCATGTGATTTCAGGGGAAGTACATGTGTTTACAAATGATTTAACCCCTTCACATCCAGTTTACGTTCAGCTGGTTTCTGTTTTATCTTTTTCTTTTTTCTTTGAGGCTAAATTATATTTGTGTGTTCACTCCCAGCACAGCACAGAGTTTAAGCACATAAAGTTTAGATGTCTTCTCATTTGGATCCTTAAATTAAAGGACAGAGTATGAATGCTGTGCTCATTGTTACACTTGTATAATACACAAGAATGTTTCCTCAGTAATTTACATTTTTGTGACAGACTGAAGTTGATGTGTTTTTGTAGCACTTTGTTGTTGGTTTTTGTGTTCAAAGTTTTCATATGAATATTTAATATCTAACATCTCTTTTTTGTTGTCTGAGTTTATTTCCAGCTGTTGTTGAAAAATATTGCAGGATTTTGACAAAATAAGAAGGATCGATACAACGTTGATATCAGCCTCTGTTATAAAATAGAAACAAAGCTCCACTTTTGTCCCAGTAACTCACATCTGGTGCCTGAAATGTTGTTTTTCACCAAAGCAGTGAGCTGAAAAGTGGAGATGATTCCGAGCTGCCACCCTGTTTCCTTCTTAATAATTACAAGGAAGGTCAAAAGCAAAGGACAAAAGCCCGGGGAACTAATAATTAACTTCAGTTAACTTAAAAAGACCTTTTACAAGACAACGGACGAAAAGTTTCCTTTTCCATGCAGCTGAAGGGCAGAAAGATACAGGAGACAGAGGACACAACAATAATGCCGTGCAGTTTTGCCATATATCTCCAGTAGGAGTGATACAGAGAAGAACAGCCAAAGGAGATCACCCAGCAGCCTGAACCTGCTAAACATAGAGGTGGTTTGAGTTCACATAATCCAGCCCTAACTATCAAAAAGGAAAGTTTGAAGCCTATTCTTAAAAGTAGAGATAAACTACAGTGGGGCAAAAAAGTATTTAGTCAGCCACCGATTGTGCAAGTTCCCCCACCTAAAATGATGACAGAGGTCAGTAATTTGCACCAGAG
>NW_024583088.1:8739-28429 GCF_018398535.1 Haplochromis burtoni | reverse complement strand
TTCTACTTTTAAATACTCTGGGAACAACAAGTAAGCCTGCAGTGCGAGAGTGAAGAGCTCTGTTAGGATAATTCAGGATTCTGAATTATAGGAGAAGGATTTTGAACTCAGTTCTGAATGTAGCAAGGAACCAATGAAAAGAAGCTAATATGAGAGATAATATGGGAGTGACCTTATAACATTGAGTTACAATACACAGGAAGTTGTTTCTGCTCATCTGGATGTTGGATTTTCAGTGGAAGAAACATCTGAGTGACTTCATCAGTCAGCTGACTGCAGGTTTCCCCAACCTTATAAACAATGCTTCTGCATAACGGCTGACACCAGCACCATGACTAAAGGTCAAGTTTCATGGTCATTAATATGCAAATTGTTGTGACCATTGATTAGCAACCATGAATAACATTCCCAGAGAGCTGGCTATAATCACAGCATTGTAAGTTCGTGACAGATTTCCCTTCTCCTCAATTCAGAGATGGCCATTATCATGTAAACGCTGGAATACTGTAAAGTAGTACTAAATGCATGAACTAGTTTTTCAGCATCACTATGACACAGGATGTTTCTCATTTCAGAGATATCGCACAAATAGAAGAAAGCAGTCCTACATATTTGAATAATATGTGCATTGAAGGACATATCCTGCTCAGAAAGGACTCTGAGGTTCCTCACAGTGTTGCTGGAGGTCAAGCTATCATCTGGATTAAGCATCTGGTTAGATACCATATTTCTAAGATTTTCAGGGCCGAATACATTTTCACTTTTATCTGAACTGAGATGTTTTGTGGCCTATGCGATATAAGTCCGTTTTTTTAATACGTTGTGCATTCAGCATTGCACCTTTTGAATAGCTCTGTGTTGTTGTCTAAAGAGCTTGGAAAGAAAAGCGTCTGGACTTCTTTAAGTTGCTTGAAGACCTCTCATCTGAGAAGCTTCTTCAGTTCTAAGGTCAAATGGTGGAGAGTCCCAGATTTAAGTCGTAGTGTCCCCCAAGGGGGTCATGAACCCCCTGTTGATCCTTTACTTAATCACACAAGCCAAGGTGTGAAAACGGGTGTAGGTCACAATCAGTGTTGGGAAGGTTACTTTTAAAATTTATTCCACTACAGATTACAGAATACATGCCCCAAAATGTATTTTTGCAAGGCATTCCGTTGCGTTACTAAGTGAGAGTAACGTATTGTGAATACTTTGGATTACTTAATATATTATCATGCTTTTTACAACTACATGAATGTACTATTGCTGTGTGATTTATTACTATTACTGAAGGTTACTTGCCATACCAATGCCAACTAGAGTTTTAAATTTTAATATAAAATGAGCAACAGTAGGGTGGAGGCTGCACTTTCTGCAGCGATCTCGTATAGAAAACTATTCCGCGCGTATATAAAACAGGTCCACTGCTCCAAACCGTAAAGGCGTAAAACCGTAAAGTGACCTCTAGCTAATACGTCGGGTTGTAGCTGAAAACTAGCTTTACTTTGTTGTCTGGGTCAAATTTGCTAGCGAGAGACAGAGAGAGGCGTTGAAAGGCTGCTCCAATGGAACTTATTGTTTCGGAGGAAAACACGAACAAACTGTACAGTCCATCGAGTCTTTATAGCTTACATACAACTGGGCGCGTCAGGCCCGGTGACAACTCGTATTTTTCCACTGTCCTTTTTCTCTCTCCTCGCGCTCACAGACACGTAACGGGTACGGCAGTCCATTCTCCATGCAGCACGGACTACACTGCCTATGAGGCTACATTCTTTAGGGCTATGCCTGTAACACTCTGCCTATTACCTTCTTATTAAATTATTTTTGTGAATATTTTTTTTTTATATTTCTTCATGTCATTTTGTGGGCTACAAATAGAGGTGACATGGGCCGCGAGATTGAGACCCAGGCATTAGACCCTCTTAATGCGCGTTTTGTTTAGGTTTCCACCGGCGTGAAATTACCAAAAATAGAGAGGGCACAGCCTAACATAGGACAAACAGGTAACTGTGTTCTGAATACCACCTTTTTAAATGGTAACTGTAACGGAATACAGTTATTCATATTTTGTATTTTAAATACGTAACAGCGGTACATGTATTCCGTTACTCCCCAGCACTGGTCACAATCAGCCAAGGATGAGCCTGCTGTGAAACCTAGCCCCACCGTATCATGTGACGTCTTGAGGTCAATGTATTGTTATATGATTTGAGGATCCTTACCTTATAGTATAAAGTTCATCGAGGTGACTGTTGTTGATGCCACAAAAATAAAACTGAAATCATATTTATAAGCAGTTTGTGTAACTGCAGTCTTCAATTTGTAACCCAGGGGTGGGGAAACTCCAGGCCTCAAATGGCCGGTGTCCTGCAGGTTTTAGATGTGTCCTTGATCCAGCACCGCTCATTTAAATGGCCAAATTACCTCCTCAACATGTCTTAAAGTTCTCCAAAGGTCTTGTAATGAACTAATTATTTGATTCAGGTGTGTTGAACCAGGGTGATCTAAAACCTGCACGTCACCGGCCCTTGAGGGCTGGAATTCCCCACCCCTGTTGTAACCCTTCTTGTTGTTAAAGAAATCAGATCTTCATCAAACACCTTCTGTGATGTTCTCTTTATTATTGTTTTTTTTTTTTTTTTTTTTACTTTTCCCTTCAGCAGACAATTTTTATCCAGCTCAGTCTGTTTGAGTGCAGCTCTGTTTCACAGCTGTGTCACTGATCACACTCCACCATTCATATATATGAAGTGTATAGAAGATCAATATAAGCACAAGCTGCTTTAATTACATCCATGATGATCATTTTACAGCACATACAGGAAGTTACTTTTTCTTGTCGGTCTTTAAGAGTTTTACTCTTATTGGGCAGGCTGAAGTGAAGTAGGAGAAAGGTCAAAATGTGCAGCAGTATCTGTTTTTCTGCTCAGCTTTCCTCATGGCTCATTTCCATCCCGGCCTCTCTATAGGCCGCATAGCTTTGGATAGCTCACTCCTGATTGGCCAGCAGAACGGCCTCACAGATTCAGGCTTTGCTCTGATTGGTTGCTAGTGACAACTCCCGGAGTTACCTTCTATAAGCCGTTTTTTTGCCTTCTTGTGAAAAAAGTTTGGGCCGATACGTGATCAGCGGGAGCCACCGGCAGCAGTAAGTGTTCTGTCCCGTGGAGAGCGCGCAGACTGTGAGATTACTGGCGTGGGGCGCGCAGAGCAGCTCCGAGTGGAAGATGCAGACCTCCAAAAGTTTCCGCGTGGATGATTTCATCGCAGGATGGATTGCAGGTGAGTTCCTCAGTCAGACACTCCGTCAATGCGTGTTTTCAGTGGATCTTTGTGGGGTGTGTGGGGGCGAACTGAAGATGGCATGGGTGGGAGGTGCGAGGGAGGCTCAACAGCGCGTTTGTTTGGGTCCAGTGAGCTTCACACAGAGCTCCACAGATACGCACAATCCTCCGTTGTTGTACTGTAAAAACACGTTTATCAGGGGAAAAAACGTCATGTGCGTGCATCCTCATCCAGATAAACAGTGGAGGCTCTGCGCAGACTCCCACCCCCACCCGAACCTCTCATGTTCCCACAGTGTCACTGCAACGCAGGCTCACCGCCTCCGTTTACTCGGAAAGCTGCTCGCTGATTGCTCTCTCCCCTCGGTCAGTCTACAGGATTCAGTCTGCGCACGTTTTTATTCTAAGGACAAAAATTCGCCTTTTCCAAGCTTAATGCGTGCTGTGTCAGGGCTAGCCGCTAGGGGCTTTATTAATTTTAATTATTCTATGAAACTGAAATGATAAAAAGATGTAAAACAAATTAAAACAAAAAAGCAAAAACACATTATGTTTAAGCTGTCATATAGTGATATTCTAAATCCCAGCTGTAATACAAAACACAGAAAAACCCTGACATTGTTAATATTCAGCAAGTCTGGTTTGGATGGGAACTAGCTCCAGCTGAAAAGCTAAGACAGTCTCTGGGCTTATTAATTAATTTTGATAAGCTTTATTTTGCAATGTGAAGCCATGCTGCCAGTTGGACATTGCATTATTATGATGTCAGAGTCACAGCCGTGGAGCTTTTGCAGTCACAAAGAAAAGATTACACAACGAGCTGATGCCGGAAATCTATGTAGACCTACTTCTTTTCTCCAAATGTTCAGCTGAAGCAATAGCAGTGATCCTATCAATAAAAGCTTTTTGGAGGCCGATGATGAACTCAGAAAAACCTCACAAGTTTGGTTCAAGTGCAGGACTTCTAATCTGATTTTAAACTACAGTGTCCAGGGGCGCATTTTTCTGTCATCACCAAGATTTCACGTTTTTTGGCTGCTTTGCAAAATGCAGTTAACTTTAAATTTAAAAAGAAAGAAAGAAGAAGAATAGAAAGCTAGAAATAGACCTTAAAGAATATCTCACAGATTTCCCTGAATGTTATAAAATGTTAAGAAACATGTCCGGCCTCATTTGCAGCTTCACTTTGTGTTTCACTGCCTTCACAGCAAAGGTGAACTGACGTTTTTTGGTTTTTTTTTTTAAATATATAAATTTTGCTGGGTTACACTGCTAACAAAGCACCAATTCAATATGAAATCACTGTGATTTTTAATATTTGCAATATGTCGACCAACCTTCCAGTTCTATAGCAGTATAACCAGAATACCAGCAGCTGGCAGCCAGTTGAGTCTAGTCCCCTGAAGTTGTGCTCGATGATAAAGACTCTTTCAGATTGGTGGCAGCATGCTGTCAGTCTGTTTGCATTCATAAATTAGACAGAAGTTATTTAAAAACCTTTAAAAATCCAGTCAGACTGTGACTGTTTGCAGAAAGGTTTGCTTCTATCGGCCCACCTGTGCCGTCACCATGTGATCTAAGTCTTGCTCAGTGTGCAACACCTTCAAGCTGTGGGTAATTATTTAGTCTCCACACTCCAGTTGGTCACAGAAGGTGGAATAATCATGAGGTACCTTCATCAAGCTGTGTGTGGATGGTTTTGATGTAATGTTACGTTTGCTCTGCTTCCTGATGGCGGTGCGTGCAGCAAACCCTCTTGTTTTTTTTATTTGATATTTGGTGTCCTTGCATTGATACAATATTCATGTCCTGATGACCATGCACTCCTGGTTCTTATCTGGGCAACAACTGAGCGAGATCCTGTGGCATGTATGTTGTGTGTGTTTGATACCCACTCATGCACACACACAGTAGCTCGCGTTCCCCCCTGTGATGGCTGCTCATTTGAAGTAAACTTTAAGCCCTGACTGCAAACATGCAGGTCTGATGTCCTGCAGTAAAAACATTTTAAGACGCTTTAGTCTTTGGCTGAGACACGTTGCCTTTCAGCATGTTGGTTATGAGTAAAACTCTTGAGATTTTTGTGGAAAGTTGTCTCTGTTTTTCTCTCTCTGGCATTTTGTGCTTCATTCCTCTTTTCTTTCTGTTTTGGCTGCAGGAGCTTCCAGTGTGGTTGTTGGCCATCCGCTGGATACAGTAAAGGTATGTCAGACCTCTGGAATCATTTTACTACAGCATTCCTCCACTTTTGTGTTATAGCTGTTATAAAAATGATCAAGCCTGCAGCTCATCAAGTCATATACACTCTGTTGCACATTCTTTTGGGCCACTTTTTTTTTTTATTTACGTCCTTATCCATCCTACAAATCAGGATCTGTGTTTGTATGACACACAGAGTCAGTTTTTTCCCTATAATTATAATTGAATTCATGTTTTGATGTCACATATTTCTTTTGCCAAAAATAATTTAGTATGTGTAGCAGCTAAGGAAGGAAGCATTTATCAGAAATGATCTGAATGTGCTCAAAACCAGTGTGAGTGTTATGAACTGTCTTTAGTCAGAGATGTGTGCAATGACTCCAAGGTGAAAAGCCTGAATATTTTTGTCCAACAAACTCCAAAATAAGAAATCTGAAAACCTATGTTTCACATTTGGGGGGAAAAAACCCCCAAATCAACTTTATTTATTCCTCATATGGAAATTGCTTGTTTGAATAAAGTCAGTGGCACTGTTTCAGACTCGGCTCCAGGCAGGGAATGGCTACAAAAACACTCTGCACTGCATCCTCACCATCTACAGGAAGGAAACGGTAAACATTCAAACTTCTTCTCTTTCCTCCATTTCTGCATCGCTCCAAACAGTATAAACGGTAATAAGTTATCTGACATGCTTTGAAAATATGCTTTTCATTCACCCTGCAGTATATTTAACCAAATGCTTTGTTGGCTCTGTTGTGTGTTTTAACTTGGCTGAAGCTATGGCAGTACAAATGCTGGGCAGCAATCAGAAACTTGGATATATTGTATCTGTCCCAGTGTTTTTCCACACAACTCCAGTCAGTACATCAGAGTCCCTCAGAGCCAGGGTTAGGACAGATTTATAGGATCTGGACACAAAATGTGGTCCTTCAGAGCCTAAGATCGAGTTAATCATTTCATTATAGATTGGACCTAAAACCACGTTCAGCTCAGAGCCAGCACTGCACAATATACAAACATCCACAGTCATTCTGTCGCTTTAAGTTGTTTCCACAGCTCCCAGTCGCTTTATTTCTCCTGTGACCCAGTTTCCCAGCTGGATGCTTTAAGCTGGACCTTTTGTTTACCACCACCATGAAAAGCTTAAACCAGCTGAGTGATGATAGCAGCTTATTTTACAGAAAAATAATACATTTAGGTGAGGCTAAATATGTGCAAAAGGTTGAATTTAAGCTGCATCTATCGGTTTTATCTCTTTGGGGTGTCATATGATAAGAAGTTTTCGGTGTGTCCGTTACAAATCACAGGCCTGCTGCTCTCAGAGGTCACATGATTTATTCAGCTATGTTTTATTCCCAGCATATGTCTCCCCAGACTGTAACCGCCTCCTCAGGTTGGCCCGAGGAAAGGTTTCCATACTGTTTGGCAGCAGCTGCACCCCGTATTTAATTCTGTGCATGTCATCAGTGTAAACGCCTCACTTACAGTTCTTTACTGTTCCCTCCACACTTTTCCTGCTTTTACCCGTGCATATGTATGTTTTTTTCACATGTTGTGCTGACCTTCTTGCTTCCCTCTCGACTCTTTTTCAGGTCACAGGATTCTTTAAGGGCATGTCTTTCCCCCTGGCCAGCATCACGGTCTACAACTCGGCCGTGTTTGGCTTCTTCAGTAACACTCAAAGACTCATAAGCAATTATCGCTATGGTGACGGGCAGCATCCCTGCAGCATGTTGGACCTGACCATGGCCAGCATGCTGACCGGACTGATGTCTGTGAGCCTGGGAGCTCCAGTGGATTTGGTTAAGATCAGACTCCAAATGCAAACGCAGATGGTTCTAGCAGGTAACGTGAGGATCACTTTTTTCAGGTCGGGACCTTTTGTTTTTGTATCTTAGCCTTGAAAAAAAAGTTTTGCTTTTTTTAACTTCTCTAAGATTTTGGCACATAGACAGCACACGCCCAGATAAAAAGCAGCCTTGTCAGCATAGTAACAACTTTGTCCCAAATACACCTCTGTCAGAGGAAGCTCAAATAATGGCTTTGTTTTTAATCCTCGTTCTTTTCTAAAATTTCAAAAAGAACAAGTTGACTAAGGATCGCATCAAAGAGAGTTAAGCTGTGCCCTTTCTGCTCGTTAATTACCGGCCAGCCACAAACTGCCATGTGGCGTTCATCAGATGACATTAATACATGAAATGCTGACACAGCTCCAGCTTCTGTTCTGCAATGTTTCCTTCTTATTACATCATGAGCTTTTGGGGATACAAAGTTCTCGCCGAGCTGCTGTCTTTGATAGTCACACTTCACCAGCTGGTTGCAGAATTGTTGCCAGTAGGAGTACTTTTTTTTTTTATTTTTTTTTTTAAATAGTTTACTTTTTTATTTATTATCTAAATCGAGCAAGACCTATCTAGACTGAGTGTCACGGTAACATAGCCTCAGAACTCAATATGAATAAGTCCTGATGACACAGACATCAAAACATGCTTCAGAAAACATTTCTGCTCGTGTCATCTTTTCTATAACTACATGCTGATATTCACTGATACACAGAATAACATTACAGCATCTATAAGTGTATCAGGATGTTTGACAGCATATGGTAAATATTAATAAAGAACGTTTAATATGAAAGTGGCCATAAACAGCTGCCAGAGAGGTAACTGTTCATCTAAAAGAGATCTGAGGAGCTGAGCCATTAGAAGAACACAGTTTCCCTTCAGTTCTACTTATTAACCCTTTATCCCTCATATGCACCGATGCAGTGCTGGTAGAGGGTCCTGGTCTTTAAGTGTGCTGTCATATTGTCTACAAAGATTTTTCTTTTCTAACAAAATCAAATTTTTCTGTGTTTGTAGCATTTTTAGGACCTTTGAATGATGGATTTAAGGATTAAATGTCAATTTTCTCCACAGTTAGGAACCCATTCTTGCATGAATACAAACTCTGTCGTTATATTGTTTCTTGGTCTTGTGATTTCTGGCCTGCGTCTTTCTGTTAAACAATAAAATAATAAAGCCGAGCACAGAGGGATTCCAGTCAGACATTTATAGCTTTCTACATGTTTACAGTGTTTGGCAGGCTCATACATCTTCCACCGGTCACTGGGATTAGTCACATTTCTTTCATTATCTTCCTCAGTGATACTTTGGACTTGACTTTGAATAGAGCCGACTCTTTTATGATGGAGCAAAGTGTCAGCGAGTTCAGCCAGGATCAGGAAACCATTTCACTGTAAACTCAGCATTACATACTGTGATTAGCATGACTGACTTACTAAGCCCAATATTTGGTATGATCACCGTCACTAAAACAGAAAGTCATTTCACTCTAATGTAAAAGGACTGCTACATATTAATGGTATTGTGTTTGTCGGTTGGTTCTTTTCCACGTGATATGGAAAGACTCGAGCACCTTCCTGTGTTTCAGACACCAACGTTTTTGGACTGTGAGAAAGAAACAAAAAAGTTTGAAAAACGTTCTGCTGAGACTGAAAATCCCCTGAAGTTGAAACACCTTTGCTTAAAGTTCCCAGAGACGAGGACACGGAGAGGAGAACAAACTGGATGAAGCAGATCCCTAACTAACCTGCTCACTGACTTCACTCTCATATATTTTTGGTTTTTAAACAGAGAACCTCCACCTTGCGGGCAACATGTCGAATGGCACCAACATCCGTCTGCGCTCCGTCAGCATTCTCAGCCAGCAGCAGCTGTACCGAGGGCCCATCCACTGCATCAGCAGCATCCTGCAGACCGAGGGCCTCCAGGGCCTGTACAGAGGAGCCGGAGCCATGATCCTGAGGGACGTACCCGGATACACGCTCTACTTCATCCCTTACGCCATCTTCTGCGACCTGCTGAGGCCGGACAACACTTCGAGCCCACATCCATGTTCCATCTGGCTGGCAGGAGGACTGGCAGGTAAATGTCACCAAAACAAAGTTTCCTATGATATTTTCAGTGTCATTAGCGTTGTTTGAGTTATTGGTGACTTTAGACGTCAGTTAAATTTATGCCTGTTGCCACAGACCTGTGAGTCAGATGTACAGGAAAACATTTGTGGAAGTTCTTTCCCCGTCCACTCACCGCTGAGCTGGGTGATGGGTCACTGTGCACCAAATTAACAACAAAGGAGAAAAGGAGTGAACAGACAGCTGGCCGTACTCAAAGTGCTGATTCTGGGTCTTTGGGAGGAAGCTGATGACTTTGTTAGGACACACAGTAGCTAACATTAACCTGTGATATCAATGCAGCAGTTCTGACCCTTTAACGAGGGGCGTGGCAACGCTGTCCTGAAGAGCAGCGTGTTGAGTCAGTGCTAACATGGAGGTTAATGAAGTGCGTGTTTCTGATTGAAGTGGCAGTTTCAATGTGAGCCTGACTGGACTGGATGTGATAGCGCTGCAGCGGTAGAAGAATTAGACGAGCCTTAGGTGCACAGTCAGAGCACAGTTAAACCTGCTATTAAGACCTTTGTTATTTATTTAAGGTTTTATTTCAGAGTCCAACACGTTTGAAAATGTTTTGAGACCTTCACACACTCTGAAGTGTCTGCCTTAACCTTAACATAACCTTGTTCTTCAGAGCTGTCCTTCTGTTAGTAATCAACCAGAGGGGGTCGATGTCAGCTGAACATTTGAGAATAAAAGCGAATAGATCTTAAGGTTTTCTTCTTTCGTATTTTTGCTAAAACCTCTTTATATTTCCCTACTTGTATCAGTTACACTGGCAGAACCTCACAGAGATAATAAAAGTTAATTATTAATAAGATATAAGTAAACTCCTCCGCTGATGCCAGTCGGGATTAAACCAAACTGTTGCACAACCAGAGCCAGCAGTAACCCCCAATTACAAGGAATTTGGCAAGAAATCAAGAACTTCTGAACAATGGTCAGAAATCACTCTTGGTCTGTCAGATGGGACTAGAGCACGGACAAACCAGTAATTCCATTAAGTGATAAATCTTTGAGTATGTTACTTTTGTTTTTTGTTTTTTTTCCCTTCTATCCTATCAGCGTTGTAGAAGCCGATTCTTGACAGTTGTTGTTATGTTGTTTATGAACTGATAGACTCGGATGAAACTGTACTGTAGAACAACAGCTGACACCATTTTCTTTTCTTATATAAAATGACAGAAAACACATAAAGTCTGAGATATTTTTAGTTTGGGGTCAGATCAGTGCTATTATTGATACTTATTGATCAATACTTTTACATAATTAAGTCACTGTAGCATCTATTCAATGTCCAAAAAAACTAAAGTTGCACATTATCTTTGCCCTCGCTCCTCTGATTCAGTTATTGATGAAACGTCGCAGCTCTTCAGTTGTGTCTTATTTTAACAATTCATGACACTGAGGCTAAAATGTGATGAAGTCCTTTTTAAACTTGGTTCAAGCTGTAATGTTCACACTGTTAACAAGGTATGAACTGGAACGGCCTCAAAAATGTGGAGAATCATTGCCTCCGACAGTTTGGCTGTAAATAGGTCACTGTTATTATTCGGTTCAGAGGGTTTGGGGATAAAATCCAGAACTAAAGGTAACTTTGTTATTTCAGTACCTTTTATTTTTCCTTTACTTTCCTCTGCTGACACACATCATTGCCCTGCTGTGTCCCAGACCTTCTGCTCTGTACATAAACGCCAGTATTGATCCGAGCAGGTCAGACTGAACTGTGGGTGGTTTCTGTTTGTCTGACCAGCCTCTGAATGACGTCCATGGGCTGTTATTAACCTGGTGAAGACTGTACATGTGACCTTATCTTTGTTCATTCGTAGGTTCCACAGAACTGCAATAGCAAGAAATCAATATGAGCAAACACATCTGAGGTAGAGCAGGGCGATATGGCCAAAAATATTTATCACGATATATATTTGAAAATTTGCGATAACGATATAACTGACGATATAATTGATGCGAGACAAAATACAACTCCACAACATTACTAGCGCAAAAAGACAACCTTCCATTTATTTTCACTTAAACAAGAAGCTGGTTTTTATGTACATTAAAGCTTTATAAAAATGTAACAGTGCAAATGCAAATTCCTTGCTGAAAGTTTAACCAAAAGGCATTTCCAGTAGAAATGGGCTGACATATCCTGAGCATAACCATGTATAATATCCACTGAAGTTAAAAAGAGGTGCTTTGCAACATTAAACTGCAGTGTGCAGTACGTATTTTTCGGACCATAAGGTGCACGGGATTATAAGGCACATTAAGCGAAACAAAGCAGTCAGATAAATCAAACTTTATTAAACTCATTCTTCTTGCTTCCTCCACTTCTGTACCATTGATTCATTAATGTTGAATTCTCTGGCAGCTGCTCTATTCCCATGTTGTTGCAGTATATTAATGACTAACCTCGTATTGTGGATGGATTATCTCAGTTGTTCTCCTGACTGAAGTTTGGTCCGTTTACAGCATCCTGCCATGCGATTGCATTTGTCTCTAACTATCAGGAACCTTAACGTTAACTTTTATAAGTGGAAAAGTGTTAGTGTTCGTCCTCCAGCTTCACTGTTTATGATTATGCTAACATAGCTGTGTCGCTAGCGATCACGTAGCACATCATTATATACCAGCTAGCCCAACTTCAGTAACCCTACAAACGTCACTGCTGTTTAGTTTCCTGTCTTCATTTATGTTGGAAGTGATAGCAGAGCTGTACGTTTGATTTTTTTCAGAAATCTCTAGTCTCTCAGTCAGAACATGCTAGCGAAACTAGCGAGCTAACTTCCGCTAGCTTCCTGCTAACTTCTAACTCCGTTAAATGTAATAAATTTTGTTTTCATGGATGCCTGGAAGTTAAACTTCATAGTTACACCTGGTAAAGCAGCAATGCTGATCGTTTTATTAAAGATGAAAGAATTTAGACAGTTTTTAACTCTCAGTGATGCTGCAGTGTTCGTTTGACCTGAAGGATATGGAGTTTAGGACCCAGATTACTCCCAGATTTAAGAGCATCTTAGTCCGACAATAACGACGGCCACTTGCATGTTCTGCAAAAAAATGTGCTTTGTCATGTATCTGACGGACAAACACCAAACCAGTTCCACATCACTGAAGTTGCACCATTTTTACAAACCAATTCTGGTTCATTTGTTTCACTCAACAATCGGCCATGTGCGTATGAAAACAAAGGCACTGCGCATGCGCGTTTTACTCATATTCAATCGCAATATTTCATTTTCCTATCGTTGCCTAACATTATACCGGTATTACCGTGAACGGTATAATATGGCTCAGCCCTAATCTGAGGCCAATCAAGTTCTGGCTGGTGCAAACGGATGCATGGAGTCGGAGGCTGGAGTTTCAGGGTTGTTTGGTCTCAGAGGTTAAAGCAGGCTCCACATGCAGACCAGCCAGCTGTGAACATCTGACTGAGTGAAAAATGTAGTGCGAGAGCTTCGGTCAGCTGGACGGCATAAATCTGAAATGCTGCCATGTTTAGCCTCCCATTAGGCCTGAATCCGTCGTAGTTGAACTAAAACTCGGACAATATCCTGATGATTTTTCCTCCAAACCTTCAACAATGAGTTACAGTAAATGTTTTAATTATGTTCTGTATGTCTTAAAGTCTAAATGACCCTTAAACTCATGTATCAGCTGATGTCAAGTCATTTCTTCTTTACTGCTGGCTGTGTGAGTGAATCTATTACAGATGTTATAAGGAGCGCCTGAACGCAGCTTGTGAAGTTTGTGCTGAGCCCTGTAACCCTCATTTAACCTCCTAGGACTTGGCGTCCACATATGTGGACATCGCATTTTGGGTTATTTAGACCAAAATACTCAATTTTGCTCTACATGGGCCTGATATCCACTTACGGGGACATTATACTGCTACTGTTCTATCAAAATTTTAAACAAATATCCTCATATGTGGCTCTTATTTTTCTTAAAAACAAAAATAAGGTAAAAAAAATCTGGTAATTTTTTGTTTTTGCATTCATCGGGCCCCAATATGCCCAATATCAAAGGGAAATTAAAAATGCATGCTGGGGAAGAGTTCGGGTCTTAGGAGGTTAAAGATCCTCATTTTTGGCAAAAGTAAAAGGTTCCAGAAGCTGAACTGTGATCTTTGGACCTACACAATAAAATGACAAAATCTCAGTATCAGAGGAGACTTTCACAGTCTGAGATTTTGTTATGTGTTTGCTCTAGTCCTTGTCTGGTTCCATATGTGACTTCCACCTGGTTTTAGAGTCCTTGCACCATGACATCAGCAGGAAGTTCAGAGCTCTCTCCTCTTTCTCAGGGTCCATTTCCTGGGTCACAGCCACACCAACCGACGTGGTAAAGAGTCGAATGCAGGCTGATGCTCAGCTGCAGAGGAAGTACAAGGGAGTTTTACACTGCATCATCCACAGCTACAAGACAGAGGGAGTACAGGTGAGTAATGACTTCAACCAGCCAAAACTATAAGAACACTGTTTTTAAGCACCTCGATCTGGCTCCACACAAACAGCAAAAACACAATGCAAACTCAGCTACCCGCTGTGTTTGGACACTTAGCTGTGTCCATGTGAGCTTTGTATCTGAGGATCCAGCAGAGCACACAAGTTACCGCAGCTTGAACACTGAAGCTTCAGCCTGAAGAAATCAACCAAGATGCACAAAGTTTGTCCACTGTAGTACCGATCTCAGGGCTTCCTGAACGAATGTTGTGTGTGCTTGGGTCAACACGTTGTCCCTGAAATCGTATGAATATCTATTTTAAAGAAAAAAGAAATTTTACAAACATCTTACCAAACTGAGCCTCAATGACACACCTCCACATGGGTAAGTCATGACACTCTCTGGGCATCAATGGGCCATATAGCTGCTACAGACATCTGTCCAATAAGCAGACTGAATGCTCTCACATGTGTGAAGTTTGAAGTTCACTTTTTGGTTCCTCAAATGTTTCTGCTGAAAATATTTAAATTACAAGGAAAGAATTCTCTTCAGATACTTGGCATGAAACCTCTTCCCCAGCGAGGCTTAAAAGGCCTGTTACACCTGCCTTTGTCACCGCCAACACCAAAAGTGATGTCAGAGATGCTGCTGAAAGTTGCCCTTTGGTGTTTCCACTCATCCTGCACCTCCAGAGATTTCTAGACCCTAACATGGACAACAACAAGAATTATATTTTAGGATTAAAAATATCATTTCCATGAAAGAGGCCATTCATACTGCTGATAATTGCAGTAATTATCAGTATTGTTAGTTATGGGCAGCTGTGGCAACAACCCTTACTGTGGGTGGTGGTCTAATAATTTTGCTAAGACCTGTACAGGATGAAAAAGTGAAACTCCTCGTTGTAAAAAAAAAAAAATCCTCTTATAAAATAAAACGGGCCACATGCTGCAGAAAACCTTATGTGGGGTTATGTCAGGTCAGCATTTGTCACACGGCTGGTGTCCTGGCCTGAGACGAGCAAATGTTGCATCTGTGTGTCTGATTCGTGCTGTTCATAATGTCAAAGGTTGTAAACTGTAGACAAGCTATCGCAGTGTCCAGAAATCAGGAGGGGTCAGGTTCTGAGAAAGTAAACTGGACTGTTGATGTGAACAGAGGTCAGTGAGTTGGGTTACTACAGGCCAGCGTCCCCAAAGAAAAATCAACGTAACACTGCGGTCTGTGGGCTGTGTTCACCTTCACTCATGTTTCCTGTCAGCACGGCACCAAAGATCTGGAATGATAACAGATGCGTGTAGACAGTTTAACATATTTAATTCCAACTTTCTCTTTTTTTTTTTAATGTTCAGGTGTTCTTCAGGGGAGCATCAGTGAACGCCATCCGAGGCTTCCCAATGAGCTCCACCATGTTCCTGACCTATGAACTCTCTCTGCGGTTCTTCAGGGGTCTTTAGGACACATTTTACTAATTAAAGGAGTCACACTGAGTTACTTGGAAAAATGAGCACAAAGCAAATAGAGCCCAGCGTCTCTGAAACGAGAGACTGGTGACAGTGTAAGTCATCTGATCAAACCTTTAGCTCAGTCACACAGACAGTTTTATCACACCGGTGGCCAGCGATGTTACGCAATGCTGCTTGAGTTATTCAGAGATTAAAGATTTTAGTGTTGGTGCTGCAGAGTGATTGTGTGGAGCTATTTTTATAGTTTTATAAATTGGATCAGTTTCAGGTGGATTGCAATTATTGGTCAAATCAAAAAGTATCTTCTTGTTATGTGTAGTATAATAGTTGAATGACATGTTGATGTCAGAATTTTACTGAAGTTGAATTTTTCTTTGCTGCATATTTACCAAAGAACTCTGTGTGTTCCTCCGAGGTTTGTTTTTGGGGCAAGTCTGAACTTCCTGTGCAAAAGACGGTCAGTATGGAGGTGATGTGCACAGTAATATTGTGTTAATACACAGTAGTGCACTGTTAGCATGTGATTGGTGATCTGTAGGGAAAAGAAAGGAAGTCCGGTGATGAGGAGTAAAACTGACATAGATGTCATGTGTAGTCATCAGCGCATAATGTTTCATACTGAATACGATCAGCTAAAAGATTTTTAAACAGATCTCATGTATAACTTAGCTATTTCACTTTGTAACCTCCACATGTAGAAGTGTTTATCTGGCCTTTATGTGCTGCACTTTATCTCAGAGAGATAAGCTCAATTGACCAAGTCAATGTGAAAAGATGAGTTTGACATTTTCAACAGAAGCAGAGGGTCAACATATTCTGTTACCTCTTAGTTGTAGGTTTAATGGTTGTAGGTTGTAGGTTATTTAACTGGATGTACCTTACATATATTCAAAATGATTAAACGCATCATTTTAATGAGTTTTAGATGTTCTTTCTTCTGCTCTCTCGTTCTGTACTTTAAAATCCTGTTTATGTTGAAAATGGCACATCCACAGAGTCATAACATGAAATGTTGCCTTCCATGCGGACTGGAAGTGTTGCACACTAACGTCCTCTTGTACATTTGTTTGTGTGTTTCTTATATTAAGAAAAGTGAGTTTTACAAGTTTATAATTAAACGTCCTGCTAACAAACTTTCCACAGACTGCAGTTAAAAGCTTTGGCGTTTCGCTCTGAAGTCAGATTAAAATTATAACAGGATTTATTGTTTTTAAAACCCTGACATGTAAATATGTGTAAATATGTTCGCTGCCATTCCACATGACAGGGAGCCAGAAATTTCTTATTGTACATAAATAAAAGCTTTTAATCACACTGCTCTCCTTTTCTGAATTGGCTCTTCTCAGAATATTGTGACATTCATGTGACAGCTCGTCTACTTAGAGATAGGGGCCTGCTGTCAGATAAATACTCCGTGATGTCGACACGTGCTACGAGAGCTGATTTTCATGTCATATCTGAGGCCTAAAGCGAAGACTCTGGCTTCAGTAGAATTGCAGACAGACGTTGACTTTCTGCCTGCAGTCGGCTGATAAGAACCTGGAGCTCTAAAGTCACTCTCATAACTACAGTGAAAGCTGTTTGTTATTTTCACCTCAACTTCCCTCTAAGGGCTCACAACACCCACTAGAGGGCAGCATCTAGCAACACAACTCAATGAAGCTGCTATTCGCACAAATCTTCCCACGATGCACTGAGTGTTTCTTCTTAATCTGTGGCTCTCTTCCATAGCGTGCCTTTGCCCCATCCCTGATACTGGGACTGGTTTCTTTTTGCTAAAAACAGTTTTTCCTTTCTGCTGTCATCAAAGGTTGATTGGTCGAGTTTTCTTTGTATTACTAACTTGCAGTATAAAGTGCCTTGAGGCAACTGTTGTTGTGATTTGGCACTGTATAAATAATATAAAATGAATCAATTAAATTGAAACTCTGTAGTCAATTTGTAATAGTAAGAAGGCTTATTTTTAGTCATTTACACATTTTTCATATAACAGTTTAATAATGAACACTGTTAATGTAAATCGTTCTTCTTTGGAACTTCAAGCAGAGTTTCTATTGCAGCAGGTCCTCCTTAAGAAAAAGAAAAAACGCCTAATAATGAAAACAGCTGCGTGTTGGTGTCATTTAGGGTGGTACATCGCCACGTTGTGGAATAAACTGTAATCAACCTTTGTAAATACTGCATATCCCAGCAAATACTGCATTAACGTTATACTGCAAGAACTCTGCAAGTATAACTTTATTTTTTTTTTATAATTATTATTATGGAAAATCTTCTGGTTAGCAGGTAAACAATACTGTGCACAGTTTATGGTTTTTGACTTGACCAGTAATATTCATGCAGTGTTGCTTTGATTGTGGCACAGGTGCTCATGCATGTAGTTAAAAAATATATATTATTAGTTTATATTATTAGTTATTATATTTGTCTCACTTCAAGCAATAATGGGTTCATAAATTCTTGCTTTGACCTGGCTGACAGGCAGTGGGGCGAGCAAGAGAATTTTAATAGGGGCTGGCAGCCTGAGATTATTACTGATACAGCACAGAGACACATAAAACAAATCTGTAATATTATTTAAAACATAAAAACAGATTTTCCTTTAATGTGGACTCAGGTCAAGCGGATACAAGCGGACGAGATCGCGGATACAAGCGGCAGAAATGAGCTTCCTCCGAAGGGTGGCTGGCCTCTCCCTTAGAGATAGGGTGAGAAGTTCGGCCATCCGGGAGGAGCTCAGAGTAGAGCCGCTGCTGCTCCACATCAAAAGGAGCCAGCTGAGGTGGTTCGGGCATCTGACAAGGATGCCCCCTGGGCGCCTCCTGGGTGAGGTCTTCCAGGCATGCCCCACCGGGAGGAGGCCCCGGGGCAGACCCAGGACACGCTGGAGAGATTATATCTCTCGGCTGGCCTGGGAACGCCTTGGTATTCCCCCGGATAAGCTGGAGGAGGTGGCTGGGGAGAGGGAGGTCTGGGCCTCTTTGCTTAGGCTGCTGCCCCCGCGACCCGGCCTCGGATAAAGCGGATGAAGATGGATGGTGGACTCAGGTCTGGTAGGATACAGCACTTAGTTGTTTTGGGTGTTGGTGTTAGTGTGGCAGACGCAAAGTTCAAGGAGAAGAGACAATTTGTCTGCTTGGCTGACAAATAAAACCGGTGAAACTATGAGACACACTTTGACTTATTGTGGCTGCAAAATTTTAAATTTTGTGTTTTTTGTTTTTTTTTATCCTTCCCTCTCTGTAACTTCTGCCTTCATTTTTAATGCACGTCTCAGGAGTTTGCTGTGGACACTGAGAAGAATAGTAGCACGTGGAACAAAAGGAAAACATTTCTACACTGTGAAGTGTTTGGTCAAACTGAGGCACTCGGTATAAACTGTAGGCAAAAAGTTTCATTTTTAAAGTTATGAGCAAACTTTGATGGAGTGACATGAAGCACAGTAAAGTAGCTCTTTTTTATGTTTTTGTGGATGAATTTCTTGGCCCATTTAAAAATCCTGCCTATCCTGCCCACTCCAGCCTAGCAGGGGGCAGTATTACTCCTACATGTTTAAAAGAATAAAAGAAGAGTCGTAGCAAGCCTGCAGTGACGTCATCGCTTCCTGGTTATTATTTACTTTCATTTTATGGCTTTGTGAAGCTGCAGATTGTCTCCGTGTAGAGGTGAGTAAGGCCTACGGTTCACTGCTGGGCTCTGACTCTGATTTGCTTCACTCAGAGCGGTGAGTTTGTGACACTCAGAATGAGGAGAATTTTTTTTTTTTTTTTTCTGCAGGTTTCTGTGCTTCAGCTGACTCTGTGATGTCGCTGTGTGAGAACAAAGTGGAGCTTCCTCCTCCCTCTAAAGCCACTCTGTGTGGAGACGAGATCACCAAAGCTCAGAGGTCAGATGACTTTCTTTACTGCCAGGGACTCTTCTGCATGCTACAGCTCTGCATTTAAATCACTGCACCATCATTTTTATTCACATGTAAAACTGTGTGTGTGAAGCCCAGAGAAGCAGCACAGACCCCACACAGCCCACCGTGAACCTGAACCCAGCTGTATGTCCGTGATGAGCGACCAATCAAATGAGCGCTATATTGATTTCCAACAAGGAGCACAGGAAACAAAGTGAGTTTTTGTCAGCATTAAAACTTAACAGTTACGCTGAATATGTGACCTTTGAAACATTTATCAATATTTTATCAGGATACGTCAGAGAAAACAATCTCCTAAACCTGAACTCGTCTGTGTGTCCACGATGAGCAGCAGCTCAAATGAGCGATATATTGATTTCAAACAAGCACCAGTGGAGACAAGGTGAGTTGTTGTCAGACATGTAACATCCATCCATCCATCCATCCATCCATC
>NW_024583088.1:0-8184 GCF_018398535.1 Haplochromis burtoni | reverse complement strand
GCTCCCTTCTCCCATCACTCGCGAACAAGACCCCGAGATACTTGAACTCCTCCACTTGGGGCAGGAACTCATCCTGGAGACGGGCTGGACTCTGTCTCAGTCTGGAGACATGTAACATATATGTTAAAAATTGTTTGCTCCTTTTTTTTTTGCATATTTGCCACACAAATCTTAATATTAGACAAAAACAAACTGAGAAGATACAAAATGCAGTTTTTCATTTAAATTTATTTAGGCCAAAAATCTATCAAATCTACCTGCCCTTTGTGGAAAAAGTACTTTCTCCTAAACCTAATAACTGGTTGTGCCACCCTTGGCAGCGTAGACTGCAGTCAAGTGTGTGCCAGAAACATGTAAATTTTACAAAGAAAAGGAGGCAAATACTTTTCAAACCACTGTATTTATTTATTATATTATTTTAATCTGTGACAGTTAAACTGAATTTGTGACCTTTGATACATTTCCTATTGTTCCCCAGACCCAGCTGTGTGTCAATGATGAGCGACCAGTCCAATGAGCGACATATTGACTTCAAACAAGGATCACAAGACACAAAGTGAGTTGTTGTCAGCATTAAAACTTAACAATTTATTCTCTATTAAAATGTTTTACAGTTAAGCTGAATGTGTGACCTTTGATACATTTACCGATATTTTATCAGTAAACATCGGAGAAAAAAACCTCCTAAACCTGAACCCGTCTGTGTGTCCATGATGAGCAGCAGCTCAAATGAGCGATATATTGATTTCAGCCGAGATACAGAGAACAGTCAGAACCTGCCTGCTAATGAAGGGTAAGGATGGAAAGCTACCAGAAATATTTAACTGGACTTTAGCAAATAAAACATTTTAACCAGGAGTTAATTAACTTCATGCTATTCATTGTAATTATGTGTTTTCTTGCCCATATGCAGCTGGTTATCCTTCATAAAGAACTGGATCATGGATGCGATCGTGAATTTATTACAAAGATTATTTGTGAAACAGTAAGTCGTTGCATTACATCTTACTAATTATTCATTGTTTTTGTCTCTACAGAGCTGCAAGGAGACGAAGCATGTGGTTGAGAATGTTGTGACTAAAAGAAACCTGAACATAGAGATGTAGTGGTAGCACATCTGTCCACCAAGCCAGACATCAGCTGTTTACAATAACATCTGTCACTCACTGCAGCCAAGGGGCATCTTTTCTTCTTCATTTAACCTTATCTGCTGTTATTCAGGTTACAACAGATACCAGCATCTTCTGAACCTGATTCATCAGCACCCACAACGTGCGATGAATCTGTTCTTCATAACTCCAGCGATGAACTCGACTCTGTTAACGAGGCGTAAGTACTTCAGGATGATAGTGAAAACTGAATACTAGCTCTGATCTTAGTGAAACGTTGAAGTTTCCAGTATAACCAGTCGGAGAACCTAAAGAGGAGCAGTAGGAGGTTGTAGATGACTTGCTTCAGAGAACTTCAGAAGTTTACAGTGAAGGAGGGGGAGTTAGTGCAAGCTGTTAGGACTAGACCCAGCTGAGGATGCTGAAAGCTACAGAAACCTGTTAATTCTTAAAAGCTTCAGCATCACTCACTGCTCACAGTCACTCACGTTCACTGTTTGAGACCAAATGTTACTAGATGGACCTTTGCCTTGTGGTTGTTTTTGTGTGAACAGATATGATGGGAGCTAATTTTTCACAATTCTTCCAGATTTGACAAGGAAAGTACAGAGGCTCCAAGTGATCAGCCTGCCCAGCAGCATCAATCACATCCGGACTCAGTCTTTATGGTGTGTACAACAACTTCTTTTACATGTGTTTTATTCTCAGTCATCTCCATGCTGCACTTGTGTCTGATGGTCATTGTGATAATTTAAATCTGGTTTCATTAATTGTTATATCCTGTTCAAGCGGCTGGAGGACAACATTATCACTTTTGTGAAAAATGAGCTGAAGAAGATCCAGAAGATGTTGTTTCCAGATAACTCAGAGAGTCAGATGGAGGAAGAGATGCTGCTGGGGGGCGAGGGTGAAGAACACAAGAACAGAGAGGCATTGGTGAAGCTCGCCCTGCATTTCCTGAGGAAAATGGAACAGAACGGCATGGCTGACTATCTGCAGAACAGTAAGTAAAATGAGCCTGATCAGTAAATGTGACAGATCATTGCAGTCATTTATCAGTGTTTTCATGGATGAGCAGTTGACAGGAATTGCACATTTGATCTGTTTGGGTGCAATTATTTAAAAATTCAGTTCCTGAACCATATACCCATTCTGCCCTTTATTTAGAAAATTCCTCACTTAGCACATTAGCACTCATCACATTAGCAGTTCTGGTCCTAACCCCCCCCCAAAAAAACCTAATAACTGATTTTTGTGAGTGTAGAAGTTGTTAAATAGGGCTGTGCAATATCATATTGTCTATGGTAAATATAAATTAGTATGTGATATAAGGGTCGCATCATGATATAATTTCTACAGCAATGCAATTTAAGTTCCCTAGTGCATGAGACAAACCCAGGCATGTCTGCAAACAAGCGCTGTCTGTCAGCATCTAATAGCAATATAGTACCAAAGAAACAACGCTGCCCAAAAAATAACAAAGGAACAGGTTAATTCAACTTCTGGGGATTGTTTCAACTGCTTTGATGTTCAAGAAATAACAACAGGTGTACTAGAAGGGGAACAATGAGGCAACACCCAAAAGGTGGAGAAACTGACATTTTTCTCTCCTCATCCTTTCTGATGTTTTTTTTTCACTGGTTTTGGATTTGGCTGGGGTCAGCGTCACTGGTGGTCCATATCCAGACCATTCAGAGACCTCCTATGCACTGAGTGGTCTTAGTTTTTTCACTAACTATGGCTGCCCCTCTCTGAACCTGGTTTTAGTTTTTAGTTTACTTCCTGTTAAAAGTGAGTTTTTCCTTCCTACAGTCACCAAGTTGTTGCTCAAGGGGGCCGTTTGATTGTTGGAGTTTTCTCTGTATTATTGTAGGGTCTTTACCTTACAGTATAAAACAGGGGTGGGCAACTCCAGGCCTCGAGGGCCGGTGTCCTGCAGGTTTTAGATGTGTCCTTGATCCAACACAGCTGAATCAAATGGCTAAATTACCTCTTCAACATGTCTTGTAGTTCTCCAGAGGCCTAGTAATGAACTAATCCTTTAATTCAGGTGGGTTGAACCAGGGTGATATCTAAAACCTGCAGGACACTAGCCCTCGAGGCCTGGATTTGCCCACCCCTGGTATGAAATATAAAGCGCCTTGAGGTGACTACTGTTGTGTTTGGCACTGTATAAATAAAATTAAACTGCTTGGCGGGACATGGGCCCCCTGGCACTGTTGGGCCCCTGCTGCGGGGTGGATGGCACTTGGGTCTCGGGTCTGTGTGCCTGGAGCTCAGACTGCTCTGGTGGAGGCTGCGGGGCTCTCCTCTGCTCTTCTCTGAGTAGGGGTCGCGGTTGTCCCTGCAATGGCCGTCCTCGGTCTCAGGCTCTCTCTCCCTCTCCTTCTGTTAACTTTTTGACAGTTTCTCTTTCTTGTTATGTAAAATATGTTTCATAATGTGATATTATTGTGCAGTTCCTAAAGAGTTACCAGTTTTCATTACTTTAGGTGTTGCTAAAATAAAGTATTTAGCAGTTGTTTTATACTGAAATTTCCAGTGAAAACACTACCTGAGCTACATTTATGCTTACGTGTCACTACTATTGCGCTGCTGCTGCTGGTACCTTGTTTCAGTAGATTTAGACTTCAAATTAGGTGGTCTATAATTGGTTACAGTAACACATTAAAAAAGAAGGATATGAAATGTCCTTTATTTACTTGCACTTATAAATTGCGCTGCCTGCAAGGATCAATAAAATGTTCAGTATCTTTTTTTAAGGAGTTTTGTCACATGACACCATGCAGAGGTTGCTCAAGAGTCATCCACCACATTGGACTTGAATCACAGTTGCTATGGAAAAATGTGAAAATAACCTAGGTTACACTCTCATTCCCAAAATAGGAACTGAACATTTTAGATTAAATGAGAATCTCTTCTAAGTGTATCCAATAACACTAAACGAACAAGAAATTATACTGCACTGTTTTTTTGGGGTTTTTTTTTTTCAAATTCGTTTTTTTTACTTTAATTCTTAAATTACTGGTTCATTTACTCTTTTATTGATAACAAGAGAAGAACCATAACAGCATATTCTGTTGTACTTCATTATATTTCTGCTACCTTCTGAATTCTTCTGCCATTATTATCCCAAGATGGGAAAATAACAGCACCTACTGTTCACAAGGCATATACAGTACTGTTACTACTGTAAACTTTGTTTGTGCTTTTATTTGGTAGATTTTTGCTCACTGATGCAATTTCTGTCCATTTAGAACTTTTTGCTCCACAATGTCAACGTAAACTTAAAAGTAATCTGAAGAAGAAGTCCCAGTGTGTGTTTGAGGGGATCGCTAAAGCAGGAAACCCAACCCTTCTGAATCAGATCTACACAGAGCTCTACATCACAGAGGGAGGGACTGCAGAAGTCAATAATGAACATGAGGTCAGACAGCTCGCAACAGCATCCAGGAAGCCAGACAGATCAGAAACAACAATCAGACGAGAAGACATCTTTAAAAAGTCACCTGGAAGAGATGAACCAATCAGAACAGTGCTGACAAAAGGAGTGGCCGGCATTGGGAAAACAGTCTTAATTCAAAAGTTTACACTAGACTGGGCTGAAGAACAAGCTAACCAGGACATCCAGTTTACATTTCCATTTACATTCAGAGAGCTGAATGTGTTGAAAGAGAAAAAGTTCAGCTTGGTGGGACTTGTTCATCACTTCTTTACTGAAACCAAAAAAGCAGGAATTTACTGGTTTGAACACTTCCAAGTTGTGTTCATCTTGGATGGTCTGGATGAATGTCGACTTCCTCTGGACTTCCACCACAGTAAAACTCTAACTGATATTACACAGTCCGCCTTAGTGGGTGTGCTTCTTACAAACCTCATCAGGGGGAATCTGCTTCCCTCCGCTCATGTCTGGATAACCACACGGCCTGCAGCAGCCAGTCAGATTCCTCCTAAGTTTGTTCAGATGGTGACAGAAGTCAGAGGGTTCACCGATGAACAGAAGGAGGAGTACTTCAGGAAGAGATTCAGAGATGAGGAACAGGCCAGCAGGATCATCTCCCACATCAAATCATCACGAAGCCTCCACATCATGTGCCATATCCCAGTCTTCTGCTGGATCACTGCTACTGTTCTGGAGAATATGTTGAAAACCAGAGAGGGAGGAATATTACCTAAGACTCTGACTGAGATGTACATCTATTTCCTGGTGGTTCAGTCCAAAGTAAGGAAGATCAAGTATGATGGTGGTGCTGAGACAGATTGTCACTGGGGTCCAGAAAGCAAGAAGATGATTGAATCTCTGGGAAAACTGGCTTTTGACCAGCTAGAGAAAGGAAACCTGATCTTTTATGAATCAGACCTGACGGAGTGTGGCATCGATATCAAAGCAGCCTCAGTGTGCTCAGGAGTGTTCACACAGATCTTTAAAGAGGAAAAGGGGCTATATCAGAACCCAGTGTTCTGCTTCATCCATCTGAGCGTTCAGGAGTTTCTGGCTGCTCTTCATGTCCATCTGGTCTTCATCAACTCTGGAGTCAGCGTGCTACCAGAGGAACAAACAGCATCTCAGACATCTGAAACGCCTAAAAATAAGATTGTAAAAACAGACTTCTACCAACGTGCTGTGGACAATGCTTTGCAGAGTCCAAATGGACACCTGGACTTGTTCCTCCGCTTCCTCCTGGGTCTTTCATTGCAGTCAAATCAGGATCTTCTAAAAGGCCTGCAGACACAGACAGAAAGCAGTTCAGAAATCAATCAAAAAACAGTCCAGTACATTAAGATGAAGATAAGTGAGAATCTGTCTGCAGAAAAAAGCATCAATCTGTTCCACTGTCTCAATGAACTGAATGACCGTTCTCTAGTGGAGGAGATCCAACAGTCCCTGAGTTCAAGAACCCTCTCTGTGGATAAACTGTCTACTGCCCAGTGGTCAGCTCTGGTCTTCATCTTACTGTCATCAGAAAATGATCTGGATGAGTTTGTCCTGAAGAAATACTCTGCTTCGGAGGAGGCTCTTCTGAGGCTGCTGCCAGTGATCAAAGCCTCCAAAAAAGCCATGTAAGTACACAAACAGGTACACATTTATTGAAAACAGGAAAGCAGCATTTCTTTTGTTTCAGTATTTAAAAATCTGTTTGTTTGTTTTTTCACATTCTGTTTTTAGACTGACTGACTGTAACCTCTCAAAGACAAGCTGTGAAGCTCTGACTTCAGTTCTCAGTAACCCAGTCTCTAGTCTGCTTGAGCTAGACCTGAGTAACAACACACTGCAGAATTCTGGGGTGAAAGCATTTTCTGTTGAACTGGGGAGCCCACACTGGAAACTGGAAACTCTAAGGTATGGATAAATAATATAAATAACTGATGTGGTCAGATCAGACATTTAACAATCTTTAACCTGTGAAAAAACAGGTTATGGAATCACAATGAGTGTCATGTGTCCTCCCTCTTTCATCCCTAACTAAGCACCATCCTTTACAAATTTTTCAGCTCGGGATACTGAAAATAGAAAATGAAAATAAATTGGACTTGTGTTGTTTTCTTGTTTGGCAGACTGTCAGGCTGTCAGATTACAGAGGATGGCTGTAGGTATCTTGTCTCAGCTCTTAACTCTAACCTTACCCACTTGAAAGAACTGGACTTGAGCTACAATAATCCAGGGGACTCAGGAGTACAACTGTTGTCAGATGGACTAGAGCATTCGTTACAAAAGTTAGAAACTCTGAGGTCAGTTCTTATGATTATTTTTAATTTTTCTCTTTTTGGTATCTTTGTTTCCTTTTTGAGGATTTTCAGTGTGTGCAAAAAAACTCTGCTCTTTACATATTCAATTCAATTCAATTTTATTTATATAGCGCCAAATCACAACAGCAGTCGCCTCAAGGCACTTTATATTGTACAGTAGATACAGAGGAAAAACCCAACAATCATATGACCCCCTATGAGCAAGCACTCTGGCGACAGTGGAAAGGAAAAACTCCCTTTTAACAGGAGGAAACCTCCAGCAGAACCAGGCTCAGGGAGGGGCGGGGTCATCTGCTGCCACCGGTTGGGGTGAGAGAAGGAAGACATGATGAAATACATGCTGTGGAAGAGAGACAGAGGTTAATAACAAATATGATTCAATGCCGAGAGGTCTATTAACACATAGTGAGTGAGAAAGGTGACTGGAAAGGAAAACTCAGTGCATCATGGGAATCCCCCAGCAGCCTACGTCTATTGCAGCATAACTATGGGAGGAATCAGGGTCACCTGATCCAGCCCTAACTATATGCTTTAGCAAAAAGGAAAGTTTTAAGCCTAATCTTAAAAGTAGAGATAGTGTCTGTCTCCCGAATCCAAACTGCAAGCTGGTTCCACAGAAGAGGGGCCTGAAAACTGAAGGCTCTCCCTCCCATTCTACTTTTAAATACTTTAAATACTTTTAAATACTTTAGGAACAACAAGTAAGCCTGCAGTGTGAGAGCAAAGTGCTCTAATAGGGTAATATGGTACTACAAGGTCCTTACGATAAGATGATTATTTAAGACCTTGTATGTGAGGAGAAGGATTTTGAATTCAATTCTGGATTTAACAGGAAGCCAATGAAGGGAAGCCAAAACAGGAGAAATCTGCTCTCTCTTTCTAGTCCCTGTCAGTACTCTTGCTGCAGCATTTTGGATTAGCTGAAGGCTTTTCAGGGAGTTTTTAGGACATCCTGATAATAATGAATTGCAGTAGTCCAGCCTAGAAGTAATAAATGCATGAACTAGTTTTTCAGCATCACCCTGAGACAGGATATTTCTAATTCTCGAGATGTTGTGCAAATGGAAGAAAGCAGTCTTACATATTTGTTTAATGTGTGTATTGAAGGACATGTCTTCGTCAAAAACGACCCCAAGGTTCCTCACAGTGGCCAAGGTAATGCCATCTAGAGTAAGAATCTGGTTAGATATCACATTTTTAAGATTTTCAGGGCCAAGTAAAATGACCTCAGTTTTATCTGAATTAAGAAGCAGAAAGTTAGCGGCCATCCAGGTCTTTATGTCTTTAAGACATTCCTGCAGTTTAACTAATTGGTGTGTGTTATCTG
>NW_024583087.1:183225-197032 GCF_018398535.1 Haplochromis burtoni | reverse complement strand
CTATACAAAAAGAAAAAACCCGTCAAAATGTGCCTGGAAATGCTAGATAATAACTAGACTCTGCAGGAGCTACGCTCGGTGCGACCTACGCCATAGTCACCTAAACCGGAAGTCCCGAAAAAGTTATATTTTTACTGTAACAACAACAAACATGTTTAATGAACCATATTTCATAACTTTAAATGCAAATATAAATTGCCAATTTTAAAATCATATGCACACATTTTGCAAACAACAAAGCTATTTGCAGGCATTTACCTTTTACCCCTTTTTTAAATAACCACTTCAAACTATTTACATAACCATCAGCTGTTCTGCATTCAATAAGATGCCACACAAATTATTTCTGTCCACTATAAAGGAGAACATCACAGCCTGATACCTGCAGGTCTGACAGCAGCAGGTGTATCACTCCTATTCTCTACCTGGAGACAGCAGTCGCCTCAATGTTCTGACACACAACACAAAACTATCCACAACACTACACACTAACTACAAAAGACAACACATTAACTACACACTCCAAACATGCTAAATGTTACAAATTTCTCACATCTCAAAACTCGCACTCTCTCTTTTTCTGCTGTCTTTCTCTCTTTCTCTCTCTCTCTCTCACTTTCTCGCCGTCACTCCTAAAACTTCCCCCTCTTCCTAAACAGCCAAATGTCATGTTGCCATATCAGGGCTCGCAAAATTTCAAAATCCCTGGTAGCCCTTCGAATAAAAAAGATAGCAATTTTTTGATTGATGTTTTGTTTGGTTCTAATGGGGGCCTTTCTTAAAATTACTGGTCCCAGTAACAAAGGCGCTTGTCGACTCAGAAATCGAGGGAAAACCAACAACACACCCGGCAGAACATTATGTTATTTACACGGGTGCACATAAGTGGTCCGCATGTGCGCATTCGCTGTCAAAATAAAAGACGCGCACCAGATAAGAAGTTGCAACGCAAGTTTGCGTCCATATAAAAGGCAGTGTTTTTGTCCGCTAGAGTGGGATGTTCATGGCACATTCTGCACCGCATCTCTGTGCGTTCATCATTTGTTTGAAGCCAGATCACCTCCTGCAACCACTTTTCCGAGAATACGCGCTTCTTTTGTGGTTCGGACTCCTTCTGACATTTCTTTGGAGGTAGAGAAACACCAAAGTAATTGCTTAAAGGAGCTTGCTTCTTCGACATCTTTAAGAGTTCTAAACAAATGTCTGTCCTCCTCCAGAAAATCCTATGTACGCAAACACGCGTTGCAACTTCTTATCTTGTGCACGTTTTTTATTTTGACAGCGAATGCGCACCTGCGGACCACTTACTGTATGTGCACCCCTGGTTATATAGCTCGTCATATTGCAGCCACAGAAATTCATTTGTCCATGAAACCATAAAGCTGCACTTTCTTTTTGCCTTATAGTCTGATTTGTCATAACTTTTCCGTTTTGTGGTAAGCTTTTCTTTGGCTGTCACTTCTTCACCCTGACCTGTCTTATTTGGCTCAGCAGAACTAAAATATATATCCTGCTGCTTTTACACACGCACTCACATAAGCTCAGCGATTCTCTGCGCGATCAACCTCTCACATGTTTAAGCTGCGGGAGATTTCACTTGTCATGTTTGCATAGTAAGCTAACGATTGATAAGACGATGTCAGAGGAATTGGTGCACAAATTATCATCACTCACCAATCAGTGCTGTCACTCTCTATACACAGTTCGCGCGATTGCAAAGTGAAAGCAAAAAACAAGCACAAATTCAAACGCGATTTCAATATGCCACATATTGACAGTGGCTCACCGATGCCAATGATATAATTACCCAGCTACATTTCCGAAAGAATGCAAAAGCATTGACATATATTTTTCCTTCCTATGATAGCCCGACGGGCAGGGCAGAGATAGATTTTGGTAGCCCGACTGGAAAAATCGCTAGCCCCGGGACGTCGGGCTAGCGATTTTGTGAGCCCTGCATATCATTTTGATTGGTCGGCATGGTGCATTTTTCCACCAAGACCAAAGGGCTTGCGCTGTCCTTAGACGTTAAACGTGACAAAATTATTCAGGAAAAAACGCTGTGTATATATTGTTTATCATGACTCTGGTTTTACGTGGCCTATCAACACAATTTAAAAACTGGTATATATCACCTTGTTGCTTTGTCATCTTGAAGTAGTCATGTGATTGGCTTACCATGACTACTTTATTCTTCCTCGGTCAAACAGCAGCACTCATGCAATTGTTTTGTCCCCTTAGTTCCAGGTGTTGTGCCAAAAAGTGATTGTTGAGCAGACAGTGATTGCCATCTGCGGGAGCACTCGCAGCTGCTTAAATCTGTAGCGTACAGATTACTTACGTAGACAGCTACTTCCGTGCAACTGATATAAGGTGCGGTAAGCTGAACAGAGCTTCAACCGTCTGTTTGCTGAAAAATAGTAACGCGACCGCACCTTATTTTCTTCTTCGTAACGGTAACGGCGTTGCAACGATAGAAATTGTAATAGTTAGATTACTCATTACTGAAAAACGCGGTTTTTCAGTAATTACAGTAATTGTAACGTTGTTATTTCCATCACTGATTAAAACTTAAAACACTATCTTTTACAATAGTATGACAGTAGAGAAGAATGACTGAAAAAACTTTGTGTGGTGTAAACAACAATTTGACTCTACCTGTATCTGAATTACATATTCTGTTGCCAGGTCCCTTCTGAATACTTGATTGGCTACTAGTGTCCCATCTTTTTCCAATACAAACTCCCTCCCTTCATTTCCCAATAAGATACGGAAGTCGAAGGGTGGGCCATTTTGAGAGGAGTCCTCATCAATGACTGACAACTGCAGGATACTGGTACCAATTGGCTTGTTTTCCTGGTCAAGGGAAGCCAAGACGATGAATCATTATATGCATTTCACGTTCAGTCATAATTCCTAAACTGAATTTAAATCTTATTAAAATTAAAATTAAATGAAAAATACACATCTGAAAAAGAATCTACAGGAGTGTAATCAACATTCCGGCAGAATAAAACAAATGTATAGTCTTTTAATAGTATTTCAGGTTCAAGGGTCATTCATAATGTCATTCTTCATCAGAAACATGACAAAATAAAATGAAGTAGGTATCTGTGCTCATAACAGTTATAAATAGAGATGAGAATTTTTTTATATGCTTGGCCTGTGTTGCAATATCAGATTTCACAGCAACTGTAAGCTTTCCTTTTTTTCACTGACTAATTTTTAGAGATGCTGATATAGGGAAGGGGACAGGCGTACTTAAAGCACTGACTTAGGAATTTAAGTACTATAGTTCACCTGAATTATTACATGATATTGTTATATTTGGGTTCAACTGAAGATTGTGAGGATTATTAAGATTACCTGTATGACAGCAGAGAGGTTGGCCGGTGAAAAGGTGGGTGGATTATCATTGATGTCAGAAATGTCTATGTTTACCATCACAGTGGAGGACATGGCAGGGGTTCCACTATCCAAAGCTCTTATGGCAAGTGAGTAGCTGGGAACCTACAGGGAAAGAGACAACAGAAGATATCCAGACAAATCAGGAATGAAGCATTGGCGCCTAATGGTGAAGCCAGAAAATCTACTTTTGTAGCAGCACAGTGAAGTTTTCATTTTTCATTCAGCTAGTTTCAAATTCCCAAACATTTCAATGGAATTCAAATCTGGCCTTTTCTTCTTGACTATAAGTGTCTTTTCCTCTACTTTTTGAGCCATGCCTAGGTATAACTACATTCAGGCACATGAGCAGATTTGGACACATTTACAGATTTCACACCAAAAGAAAATCTATTATTCAACATTTTTTTAATATGAATTTATTTATTTGTACTCGATCAGGAAATCACTCAACCCATTTTTGGCTGGACTTGAAGGTGCTCATTTTTATCCCCACTGCTTCATACTCAGCTAAAAACTGTTCCCGTGCAAGCTCGATGAAGCCAACAGAACACATCATCTACAAAAACCAATAATGAAATAAAAATAATGAAAAACAAAATTCCACTATAGAAGGTGTGACTATTGGATTGAGTAGATCCTGAACGTGTTCGTTCCACCACCTGACTAAATCCCCTGTCGAGGTCAGCACCGCTGTACACAGTGTGTTTAGAATACTGCTTTCCCCTTCTGAGTTGTCAGACGATTTGCTAGAACCGCTTTGAAGGCAACCAAGAGTCTCCAAACTCCTGCCACACCAGAGTTTTTCCATCAGCCACTAGCACAGCTGCACTCCCCTGAGTCTGCCAGTACCTGTCTGCTGCCTCTGAAGTCCCACAGGCCTGCTAAGACTCCTTCATGATTAGACTCCTTCAGGACTGGCGGCTCCCTTCATCTCCGGTATCCACCAGTGACTAAGCCGAGTGCAGCTGTGCTGGTTCTGGGATTAACACAATTAACCTTGCAGTAGCAGCCAGTTGAGCTGTGGAAAATGGTCATTAGCCTTGTCCATAGCCTCCTTCGGAGTGTAGTCAAAGCTCTGTTGGAGCCAATCGCCTCCTCACAGCGAAAGAAATAGTATTGAGTAATCCTGTTATTTTCCCCCAATTTTATAGGCTCCAAAAGGTTGTACGAATCAACAATTTCAGTTTCAATAAGAGATTACAGGATGGCCCCAACCTCAGCAACAGGACCACTCTCAGCATTGACCGAGTGCGTTTACTTTTGGAACGGTGCCTTCATTTTGCCCAGGCAGCTCTGAACCCCACATCCAGAACTTTTTGAAATTTGTTGAGAAGGTGAGAGATGTCATTATGGAGGCAGATGAAACCATAGTCTTATACAATGTTACATCTCTCTTCACTTGCATCCCAGTCACCAAAGCGTTGGAGGTAGCTCGTAAGAGATTACAGGATAACCCCAACCTCAGCAACAGGACCACTCTCAGAGCCAACCAAGTGTGTTTGAACTGTGTGTTTATTCCACCTATTTCACATACAAGGGCCAGTACTACAGGCAGAAACATGGGCGTGCCATGGGCTCCCCAGTTTCACCCATCGTGGTTAATTTGTACATGGAAGAAGTGGAAAAGAGGGCTTTGCTACCCTACCCTGGAACACCACCAAGTCATTGGTTCAGGTATGTGGATGACACCTGGGTGAAAATCAAATCTCATGATGTTCCAGAATTTACAGATCACATTAACTCGGTGGACCAACATATCAAATTCACCAGGGAGGATATGAAAAGTGGCAGGCTAGCCTTCTTAGACTGTGAGATTTCCATCAGTAATGGGGGACATCTAAAAGCTAATGTGTACCGGAAACTTACGCATATGGATCAGTATTTAAGGTTTGACTCTCATCATCCACTGGAGCATAAACTGGGTGTCATCAGGACGCTACAACACAGAGCGTAAACATAGTTATCCCAACTGGACTTTTGTCAAAGCTGGGAAGGCACCAAAAGAAAGCTCCAGCCGAGAAGGACAACCGCTGACTAAGCAAAAACCTGTAGTGATCCCGTATGTGTCGGAACAATTGCATTTTTTCTAAGCACCATGTCTCTGTGGCTTTTAAACCCCAAAACACGCTTCGCCAAAAATTGGTCCATCCCAAGGATCGGGTCCCCCGACACAAACAGAGTAACATAGTGTACACTGTTAAGTGCCAGGAGGATTGCCAGGATTTATACATAGGGGAAACCAAACAACCTCTGGCGAAGCGGATGGCACAACACAGAAGAGCTGCCTCGTCAGGCCAGGACTCTGCAGTAGGTCCTGACTCTCCCAGGACCTACAGGCCAGTGGAGTGGACACTCTTTCAAAGATGAGGATGTATACATCCTGGACAGGGACGAACGCTGGTTTGAGAGCGGAGTCAAGGAGGCCATTTACATGAAAAGGGAAAGACCATCGCTGAATCGAGGAGGGGGCCTAAGGGTACATCTTTCACCATCTTACAATGCTGTGTTTGCAGCCATTCCCCAACTCTCTGTGAATGGTACTCATAGCCATTGATCAGTGGTTGTTGATCAATGGTCATGAGAATTTGCATAATTATGATGAAGGTGACCTCCCAGCCCATTGTTCCTTCAGTGGGCTGGTTTCAGTCATTATGCAAATGTACTATTTATAACACTGGGGAAACCTGCAGTCAGCTGAGACTGAAGAAGTCACTTGGATGAGTGACGAAACGTTTCTCCCACTGAAAACGCTACGTCCAGATGAACAGAATCAACTTTTGGAGACTTTCTTAAGTGTCTGCAACTGTGACTGTTACAAGATCCTGTTCAGGGAGGTAGCTGTGCTCTGTTCTTAGAGCCACTAGCCTTTATCCTATATTCTTCCAGTATTGCTCTGTCTCCAGCCTTGAGGTTCTTCTCATATTGTTGTCCTACCACAGAGTACACCTTGGATGGTTCAGTAGTGTACAGCTGATTTATTCCCTTGCCTTCTATCTCTCTGGTATACCTCTTCAAGTGGCTGCCCAATGCTGTGAGTGTTTGCTTGGCAGTGTCCAAGGCCTCAGGTATAGAAAGCTTGCTGTACATCTTAGGTATGACTTTCTTCATCACAGCTTTCTGCAGCTCCGATTGTTGATTAACTTCCTTCCATACTGCTTTGATCTTTGCCACTAGTACTCCATGGGTGTACTGCTTCTTCTGGCTGATCATTTTATAGCCAAGCATTTCACGATCACTGCTGCCGTAGTGTCGTAGTGTTGGTTTTCGATGATCGTCCCAACAGGGATTGTAAGTAATGCTGCATTCATGTCTTCTACTAGAACTTCAAAGGGTACTTCATGTTGGGGGCAGGAATAGCTCAGTAGGTAGCGTGGTCGCCTCATAGTCGGAAGGTCAGAGGTTCGAATCCACTGAACGGCTACCCTGAGGTACCCCTGAGTAGGGTATCATCCTTACACACTGCTCCCCGGGCACCTGATTAGTGGCTGCCCACTGCTTCACTGAATAAATGGGTTAAATGCAGAGAGAGTAATTTCCCCACAGGGATCAATAAAGTATACATTATTATTATTATGTTGTCTTGGAAAACGGCCACGGAGGTTCCAGGTTCAACTCCCAGGCTGTAGGAGATTTAGGGTAGGTGAATGACCTGAACCAGTTTTTCAGCAGGTTTGACCAGACACTCATCCCTCCTCCAGCCCAATCACTTCTTCTGCAAATGCCCTATTTTTGACCAGTGCCTGCTTTTCTTCCATGACTGCACACCTCTCAGTCCTCAGCTTCAAAATACTCACAGCTCCCCTACCACTATCCTTTCAACACTTCATGTAAGGAACAAGCTGGAGAAGACCAAATGGTAAATGGCGCTTTTCTAGTCTTTTCTAGTCCCTAAGGACCCCAAAGCACTTTACACAACCAGTCATCCACCCATTCACACACACATTCTCACACTGGTGATGGCAAGCTACATCGTAGCCACAGCCACCCTGGGGTGCACTGACAGAGGCGAGGCTGCCAGACACAGGCGCCATCGGGCCTATAGGCAACGGATGAAGTGTCTTGCCCAAGGACACAACGACCGAGACTGTCCAAGCCAGGCTCGAACCGGCCTTCCGATTACAAGGTGAACTCCCAACTTTTGAGCCACGATCGCCCTAATCAAGATGCGAAATGCTGCAGGTCCGAATCACATCAGCCCCAGGCTCCTGAGGTACTGCATAGACCAACTGTGTGGCATCATGGGATACATTTTCAACATTAGCCTGAAGCTAGGGTAAGTACCACGGGTGTGAAAGACCTGTGTGGTACAGCCTAGCATCGGGGTGGATGATGCCATCATCTATCTCCTGCACTGAGCTTTGACCCACCTGGAGAAGACTGGGAGCACTGTGAGGATACCATCCAGCATGGACTTCTGAGGGACATACTGGGGCTCTCAGGAGCAGACCACTTACTGTCCCAGTTGATACTGGACTCACTGGCTGCCCACAGTATGTGAGGACACAGGGCTGTATCTCTGACAGCCTGGTTCACAGTACGGGGTGCCCTGCAAAGAACTGTGCTAGCATGATTCCTGTTCACTCTCTACACTCCAGACTTCTCCATCAACCGTCTAGGCTGCCATCTAAAAAAGTTCCCTGAGGACTCATCACAGATGAATCAAGCAGTGTACAGACAGTGGATTCAGGATTTTGTGGACAGGTGCCGGCGGAACCATCTCCTGATCAATGCGAGGAAAATCAAGGAGCTAGTAGTAGATTTCCACAGGGGCAGACCCTGATGCCCCCCTTGACTCAGTGTAGGTTGTAGGAGACGAAAGAAGTTACTGTTGGAGCATTTCAATGATCACAAAAAAGACAGGAAAAACTAGAGGCTGCATGTAGAAGGACATATCCATAGACTTTTAACTGTACATTGCAGCAAGAAGTAAGATTCAACTATTTAATTTCAATTATATATACATTGGGGTAAAAAAGTATTTAGTCAGCCACCAATTGTGCAAGTTCCCCCACTTAAAATGATGACAGAGGTCAGTAATTTGCACCAGAGGTACACTTCAACTGTGAGAGACAGAATGTGAAAAAAAAATCCATGAATCACATGGTAGGATTTGTAAAGAATTTATTCGTAAATAGGGTGAAAAAAGTATTTAGTCAGCCACCGATTGTGCAAGTTCCCCCACCTAAAATGATGACAGAGGTCAGTAATTTGCACCAGAGGTACACTTCAACTGTGAGAGACAGAATGTGAAAAAAAAATCCATGAATCACATGGTAGGATTTGTAAAGAATTTATTCGTAAATTAGGGTGGAAAATAAGTATTTGGTCACCTCAAACAAGGAAAATCTCTGGCTCTCACAGACCTGTAACGTCTTCTGTAAGAAGCTTTTCTGTCCCCCACTCGTTACCTGTATGAATGGCACCTGTTTGAACTCATCATCTGTATAAAAGACACCTGTCCACAGCCTCAAACAGTCAGACTCCAAACTCCGCCATGGCCAAGACCAAAGAGCTTTCGAAGGACACCAGGAAAAGTATTGTAGACCTGCACCAGACTGGGAAGAGTGAATCTACAATAGGCAAGCAGCTTGGTGTGAAAAAATCAACTGTGGGAGCAATCATCAGAAAATGGAAGACATACAAGACCACTGATAATCTCCCTCGATCTGGGGCTCCACGCAAGATCTCATCCCGTGGGGTCAAAATGATCATGAGAACGGTGAGCAAAGATCCCAGAACCACACGGGGGGACCTGGTGAATGACCTGCAGAGAGCTGGGACCAAAGTAACAAAGGTCACCATCAGTAACACACTACAACGGCAGGGAATCAAATCCCGCAGTGCCAGACGTGTTCCGCTGCTGAAGCCAGTGCATGTCCAGGCCCGTCTGAAGTTTGCCAGAGAGCACATGGATGATACAGCAGAGGATTGGGAGAATGTCATGTGGTCAGATGAAACCAAAGTAGAACTTTTTGGTATAAACTCAACTCGTCGTGTTTGGAGGAAGAAGAATACTGAGTTGCATCCCAAGAACACCATACCTACTGTGAAGCATGGGGGTGGAAACATCATGCTATGGGGCTGTTTTTCTGCCAAGGGGACAGGACGACTGATCCGTGTTAAGGACAGAATGAATGGGGCCATGTATCGTGAGATTTTGAGCCAAAACCTCCTTCCATCAGTGAGAACTTTGAAGATGAAACGAGGCTGGGTCTTCCAACATGACAATGATCCAAAACACACCGCCCGGGCAACAAAGGAGTGGCTCCGTAAGAAGCATTTGAAAGTCCTGGAGTGGCCTAGCCAGTCTCCAGACCTCAACCCCATAGAAAATCTGTGGCGGGAGTTGAAAGTCCGTGTTGCTCGGCGACAGCCCCAAAACATCACTGCTCTCGAGAAGATCTGCATGGAGGAATGGGCCAAAATACCAGCTACTGTGTGTGCAAACCTGGTAAAGACCTATAGTAAACGTTTGACCTCTGTTATTGCCAACAAAGGTTATGTTACAAAGTATTGAGTTGTATTTTTGTTATTGACCAAATACTTATTTTCCACCCTGATTTTGTCACGGTTCTGGGTCCGTTGGACCCAGTATTCTGAGTTTATTGTGTTTTGATTTAAGTTTGCATCAGGGATTGTGTTCTTGTTCTCTTGTCGTGTTATGGTGATGATTATGTCTATTATTAGAGTTCCATGTTTCTGTTTATCTGGGTTTAAGATGTGGGTTTAGTTTCATATGTCATTTCCTGTCTGTCTCTCGATGTCGAGCCTGCGTGTGATGTTTTATTGTGAAGGTCTGCGTCTCATGTGAGTGTGTTCAGTTTTACCCCGGTCTCATCTTACTGATTGTTCCCAGCTGTGTCCACCACCTGTGTGTAATTCCCATGTTTCTCTGTGTGTATTTAAGTCGTGTCCTCCGTCATTGTAGTTGCTGGTCCGTCTGTGTATCTACCATGTCGCACCCGTGTGTTCTCCCTGCTGTCCATCGTCATTCTCCTCTGCTCGTTCTCATTCAGGTTTGTGCTTTGTAGTTTAGTTGTTTTCCCAGTATAGTTTAGATTGAGCTCCATTTGCTGTTTGTCCTTATTTTGTGCTCAATAAACCACCCTCACTTCTCCACTACTGCCTGCGTTTGGATCCTCCTTCATTTCCTCCACACGGCTCCTCTCACTCGCCGTGACAGATTTACGAATAAATTCTTTACAAATCCTACCATGTGGATTCATGGATTTTTCTTTCACATTCTGTCTCTCACAGTTGAAGTGTACCTCTGGTGCAAATTACTGACCTCTGTCATCATTTTGGGTGGGGAACTTGCACAATCGGTGGCTGACTAAATACTTTTTTGCCCCACTGTATGTATGTGTATATCGTTAGCTTCATAGCATAAGTGCCTAAGTCATTTTTTGGTCAAATTGAGATTTTTGCCTAACTTTACTCCCCTACCACTGCTGCATCATCCTGTCCGTCTGCCTATGTCATCACAAAAAAATGACTTAGGCACTTATGCTATGAAGCTAACGATATATACATATATATATATGTATATATATGATATATAATATATATGTATATATATATATATATATATATATATATATATATATGAATGAAGCAATTGGCCTGTCTCCAGTAATTTCACCAAACCAAACTGCACAGAGGATAAGTGGATGTTTTTCTATGTAGAAGTGTGTCCTCACAGTCTCACGGTCCAGTTGCTTGTTGACCTTGATGACTCCACTGAGTGGGTCAATGAGGAACTGGTTGTGTCTGTCTCCACTGACAATGGAGTAGAAGACGGCTCCATTCAGCTGACTGTCCACATCATCTGCTTTCAGCTGTAAATACACACACACATACACAAACACACACTGAGTACATATTTGGTTGGGTAACAATTGCAGTGCTGTCTGTAGTGAGGTTTCTATAATACACTGAAGAATAAGTCTGCGACCAGAGCTTTTCACATAGATATTTCTACCCTTTTCAATTTTTGATGTGCTGTAATGGATCTGAAAGTTGCTAATGTTTAAAGTGTAAGACAATATGGAAAAGATGAGGCTTTTGTAACTTAAACTCTTGAAAGAATTGTGTATCAGCTATATGATGATTGCAGAGGAACAGTTTATTTTTGTTTTAGTCCTGATTTAAACTTGTCCTCAACGTATCCTTGCATGGCTTCTGACAGTGGACTCATCTTTGTGTTTGTCCTGCTAGCCCTCAGTGTAGTATTCACTGGAGTTAATCATAACATTTTGCTAAAGACTACAATATACCTTCAGCAATAAAAGAAATACATACTTGTTTTAATCATTTCTGATAGATTCAGTTGGTAAATTTAATGAGTATTTCTCAGACAAACAGTTAATCATGGTGTTCAACAGGGTTCTGTGCAAGGATCGATAGTTTTCTTATTACCTTATTTAATACTATCAGAAAACACCACATACATGTAAGTTGCTATTCAATTATACCCAGTTATCTTTATAAATTCATCTATAAATCCCAGATGGCACAAAAAAAAAACTACAAGGATGCTCTAAGGCCATAAAGGTCTTAATGATGTTTAACTCTGGACACTGAAATTAGGACAAAACTGAAATTATCATATCCAATCCAATCCAATTTTATTTATAAAGCACTTTAAAATACCCAGCACAGGAACAAAGTGCTGTACAGAAAGTAAGTTAAACAGCAAATTAAATAAATAAATCACATAAGACATAAAATTAAAATTAAAATTAAAACAGCCCTATGTTAAAAAACAAGATAAAACAGCATCGAGTCACCTAAAAACAACTAAAATAAAATAAAAATAAATATAAAAACCAACATCTCACGTGGTGTCAAAGGCCAAAGTAAAGAGGTGGGTTTTCAAGAGTGACTTAAAAACAGGTAAAGAAGTGGCCTGTCTAATCTCTAAAGGAAGCTCATTCCACAGTTTGGGAGCTGCTACAGCAAAAGCACGATCTCCTCTAAGTTTACGCCCAGTCCTGGGTATCTTCAGGAGCAGCTGATCAGCTGACCTGAGAGAGCGGGTGGGTGTATAAGGCTGTAGCAGCTCAGAGAGATAAGATGGGGCGAGGCCATGGAGAGCTTTAAAAGTAAATAAAAGAATTTTAAAATGAATCCTAAAAGAAATGGGCAGCCAGTGAAGTGAAGCTAAAACAGGGGAAATGTGCTCAAACTTTCGAGTGCCAGTTAAAAGACGAGCTGCGGCATTTTGCACCCTCTGTAGGTGACTAATATATAATGCACTGACCCCTATATAAAGTGCATTACAGTAATCCAGCCGAGTGCTAACAAAGGCGTGGATCACTGTCTCAAAGTGCTGCCGTGAAAGAATTGGTTTTATTTTTGCCAGCTGCCTGAGGTGAAAGAAGCTAGATTTTACCACTGCCTTAATTTGATTATCAAACTTTAGATCACAGTCCACTTTGACCCCCAGGTTTGTGACAGTTGGCTTAACATACTGTGCCAGGGAATCTACATACACATTGGGGGTCTCAGTGGAGCTACCAAAAACCATCACCTCTGTCTTTTTATCATTGAATTTTAAGAAGTTAGCAGACATCCAAGCCTTAATATCATCGAGACACTGAAGTAATGGCTGTGTAAGGTATCTACCTTTTTTCTTTAGAGGGACATAGATCTGACAGTCATCAGCATAAAAGTGGAAAGCAATGCCGTGCTTTCTCAGTACAGAACCAAGAGGAAGCAGATATAAAGAGAAGAGGAGGGGGCCTAGAACTGAGCCCTGTGGGACACCACACAAGAGGGGAGCGGAGGACGACGCATAGTCACCAAGGCTGACACAAAAAGTTCGCCCCGTCAAATAGGACCTAAACCACTCCAGTGCAGTGCCCCTAATGCCCACCCAGTGCTCCAAACGAGAGAATAAAATGGCATGATCCACGGTATCAAACGCAGCTGTCAAATCTAAAAGCACAAGAACAACACAGTCCCCAGCATCAGTCGCTAAAAATATGTCATTAAAAACTTTTAAAAGGGCTGATTCAGTGCTATGAAAGGGTTTAAAACCAGATTGGAAAACCTCTAAAACATTTTGCTTTTCCAGGAAGGCCATTATTTTGTTGTAAACTACCTTTTCAAGAATTTTGGAAAGAAAAGGTAGTTTGGAGATAGGCCTGTAATTTGCAAGAACCATAGGATCAAGAGCAGGTTTTTTAATCAGGGGTTTGACTACTGCATGTTTAAAATCTTTAGGGACAACACCTGACATCAGACTATGGTTTACCAGCTCAAGCACCAAAGGACCAACTGTAGGTAACACCTCTTTTAAAAGTCGAGGAGGGACAGCATCATTTGGAGACCCAGCAGGCTTAAGATGACCAACAGTCTCCTTTAAAAAGGACAGAGTCACAGGCTCATCTCTTTT
>NW_024583087.1:149123-153904 GCF_018398535.1 Haplochromis burtoni | reverse complement strand
TTGATACAAAAAAAAAAATGTTCATGCCTTTTTAATTTGTCATTTATTAAAATTATAAATATATATTTTAACTCAAAAGTACAGTTTTTAAATTTAAAATGGATTTTACATGGACGCAAACGTGCGTTTGCGTCCATATAAAAGGCATTGTTTTTGTCTGCTAGAGTGGGATTTTCACGGCACATTCTGCACCAAATCTCTGTGCGTTCATCATTTATTTGAAGCCAGCTCACCTCCTGCAACCACTTTTTCGAGAATATGCGCTTCTTTTGTGGTTCGGACTCCTTCTGACATTTCTTTGGAGGTGGAGGAACACCAAAGTAATTGCTTAAAGGAGCTTCTTCGACATCTTTAAGAGTTCTAAACAAATGTCTGTCCTCCTCCAGAAAATCCTATGTACGCAAAAACGCGTTGCAACTTCTTATCTTGTGCACGTTTTTTATTTTGACAGCGAATGCGCACCTGTGGACTTTCCCGAGCACTGTGTCGATCTGAGAAAGCAAGACCGAGACAACGAGACCAAGACAAGACCGAGGGATACGAGACCAAAAGAAGACCAAGACCAAAGTCTGTCGAGACCAAAAGAAGACCAAGACCAAAGTCCGTCGAGACCAAGACCACATAAAAGTGGTCTCGAGACATCCAACTCTAGTTGGACCATTATTTATTTTTCAACAGGACAAACCCCAAACACATCTCCAGGTTGTGTAAGGGCTGTTTAACCAAGGAGAGTGATGGAGTGCTCTGCTAGGCTTCACAGTCACCTGACGTAAACCCCATCATCCCAAACCAAATGGTTTGGGATGATGGGCTTTAAGCCAGATGGTTTGGGATGACGGACTCCAAAGTAAAGGCAAAAGGACCAACAAGTTGTCAGCATCTCTGGAAAGTCCTCAAGATTGTTGGAAAACCATTTCAGGTAACTACCTCATGTAGCTTATCAAGAGAATGCCATGAGTATGCAAAGCAGTAATTAAAGCAAAGGGTGGCTATTTTGAAGAACCTAAAATATATAACATGTTTTGTTTTTTACTCACTAAAACTGGAACCACATTAAATTAGAATTGTATCTTATTCTGATTTTAAGATTAGACTTGAGTGCTGCATAAATAGTTTAATTGATTTCTTATTTTTATCCTTTGATTGTTCTTTTTTCATTGTTTCTGAAAAGCACTTTGTAACCCTGGTTTTTAAAAGTGCAGTACAAATAAACTATCATTATTATTATTATTGTTATAATTACAATATTGATGGGCAATTTGTATGGCCAAGTCTTGATATTCACTGATGCTCATGAACATTCTACCTTATGATGAAAATCTGTGAGAGATTTTTAATGGCCCTAAGAACAACAGATAATGTTGTGAGTCAACATAGCATAGTGAAAGCTGATAGAGATCAAGTTAGAGAAAGATACAGATATATAACATCTTAGAAACTGTAAGAGCAATGAAAAGCACAGACTAATACTGTAACACCTACACAAAGTGAGAGGGTGTCCCTCACTCACCAGTGAGTGGATGAATGTGGAACTTTCCGTGCTCATTCCCTGATCGGATACTGTAAGTAATCTCAGCATTAGTCCCGATGTCCTTGCTGGCAGCGTAAACTCTCAGAACTTCAGTACCTACTCCCACATCTTCTGGCACAGATGCCAACTGATCACGTCGCTCAAACACAGGTGGATTGTCATTGATGTCCAGGACAGTAATTGTGACATTGACCAGTGAGTAGAGTGGGAGTGGTGAGCCTTGATCAGATGCACAAACTGTTATCTGATAAAATGGCTGGATTTCACGGTCGAGAACTCTTTCCAGGACCACGATGCCTGAGTATTTGTCGATAGAGAAAAATCCTCCTGCAGAGTCAGCCAGGGAATAGATCACCATACGCCCCGGACCTACAGCAATGTCAAAAGAAAAGGGTGAAGCTTTGGGCCTCAGTACACTGAAAACAACACGTTTGCCAGTGCTTGGATTTGTCTTCTTACCAAATGTTGTTATCTTTTGTAGGAGATGATATGAGATTTATACCCAGTTATAAAAATTTTTTTTACTAGTGGCCTGACATAAAACCTCTATAAAACTCTATTAACTATTAGACTGAATATTTTAAGCACTTCAAAATTTGTATACAATTAGTTTAACTTCTTTTTAGTACTACAGTATATTAGGTAAGCTTTTATATTAACATTTCCCTGTTACTATTTTTCTCTAAAAGAACTGTTTGATTTTGCATTAGCTTCTTTCACTTCATGCAGGTTTTGAATTAACATGTCTGGAAATGTCTGATAAACAGGGCTGCACATCAGTGGTCCGCAGGTACACGTTTGCTGTCAAAATAAAAGACGCGCACCAGACAAGAAGCTGGAACGCGGATTTGCGTAAATAAGATGTTCTGGAGGAGGATAGACATTTGTTCAGAACTCTTAAAGATGTCGATATTTTAAAGATGTAAGCAATTACTTTGCTTACGGAATTTCTCGGAATTTCCGGGAATACGCGTTTCTTTTGCGGTGGAGGAACACCAAAGTAATTGCTTGTGGAGCTTGCTTCTTCGACAGCTTTAAGACTTCTGAACAAATGTCTGTCCTCCTCCAGAACATCTTATGTACACAAACGCGCGTTCCAACTTCTTATCTGGTGCGAGTCTTTTATTTTGACAGCGAATGTGCACCTGAGGACCACTTATGTGCAGCCCTGCTGAAAAAAATATTTCAGAATGTTTTTTCCTTAAAGGTTGTCTCCTTGTGAAATGATTTGTGCCTTCCAGCACTCATGCTATTTTCACACTGCTTCATGAAAGGAAGTTCATAACAGTCCACAAGCAAGGACCTCTGTGTCAATCTAATCCAACTTTCATTTTCAGCATGACCAAACTCTTCCTCATGGTTCAAACCCAGACATCAGGTCGCAAGCATGATCTGCATCATGCTTAATGACATTTTTGACATTTTTTGTGTTTTTGTGAGAATTCCGGGGAGTGATCCAAAAGGAGTGCTGGAAAGTTTGAGCACTTCAGAAAGAGCCAAATTTCAATTAGGTATGTTGTGTACCTCATTTATATTAAATACTGCTAATTTTTTTTTGATGTGGCTCAATTAGTTGCACCTTGAGTAATTGGTTTCTTGTGATGCAGATTAGCAATGGAAACAGTACTTGTAGTAGTGATAATATAAACAGTTGCCTAGTGTATCACCTTCATCAGGGTCTATGGCCTGGATACGTGTAAGTAGGGCTTTGGTGACTGTGTCTTCATAGACGCTGGTGGTGTACCGAGACTGGGTGAAAATAGGTGGATTGTCATTCACATCAGTTACTGTCAGATACACCACAGCATGGCACCACCGCCCACCACCATCAGTAGCCTGGGCAACCAGTTGATAACTAGGTGTCATCTCACGGTCCAGAGGCACAGATGACTTGATCTCACCTGGACAGGTTTAAAACAAGATATGAAACATTGTGATGGAGCCAAACGGGGGGATGACATTTGGCTTGTGTATGATTAAGTTGCGATTCATGCTAATTCAGAGAAAAAGTGTGTATTTAAAGTTGGTCTGCATCCATACCACTGTCTGGGTCAATAGTGAAGTCTTGGGATCCAGGACCATGTAGAGAGTACTGAATCCAAGCACTGATACCCATATCAGCATCTGTAGCTCCAACCCTCAACAAAACACTAGTGACTGGGAGGTCCTCTGGAATGTAGGCAGTATACATAACCTGCAGTCACACACACACACACACGCACACACACACACGCACGCACACACACGCACACACACACACACACACACACAACTAGTTATGCCAAATCAGTTACGTAGAAAAACAAAACAAAACAATACACAACTTTATTTCTCACCTTGTCACAGATTGGGCTGTTGTCATTGGTGTCTACCACTGTCACTTCTACTGTTGCTTGGGAAACAAACAATCCATCACTAGCTGTGACGTTGATGTTGTATAGGTTGCATTCTTCCCTGTCGAGTGGGCCCTTTACATACATCTTCCACTCACCCTGGACCAGACCCAGGGCAAATACACCACGATAGTTCCCACCTGGGCGGCACACACAATTAAATACAGGATCAGTCAAGAAATTAGTTAAGTATGGCTGTGAATCCATTTGTAAAATCTGAAGTGCAGTAAGGTCATTTTTAGTTTTCACTGTGGCTGAAGGCAAAGTTCAAAGTCAAAACCTGTATATTCTAAGTCAATTTCAAATTTTAAACTATATTTAAAGTTCAAAATGGGCATAAACATCACCATTCTTAATTTCATTTGAAATGTTTTGACACAGAGTAAAGTCAATTAAATAAATTTTTAAAAATTGTCATTAGTGTTATCCATACAGTAATTTGTCATTTCTGTGCAAAATAATGAGCATGTTGCTGTGGCAGGGTGTGTTTTGTGGCTCAGCTACAGGGGAGGGGCAGAGCAGTGGGTTCAGGGGACAGTGATGTGGAAGGCTGCCTGGCACAGCTGAGATCCATCATGCTAACCATGCCTTCCCTATTTCAGTAGCTGCTGAGGCCCAGAAGAGGTATGTGAGGTTTGGAGTGGAGAACAGTGGGCTGGAGCCCACTGGAAAGTGTACAGTCACAGAAGTATATACATATGTGAGAGTAAAATAAAAATCAGTTTGCCAAATAAACCTGTGGAATAGGGCTGGGTATCGTCACTGATTTCTAGAATCGATTCAATTCCGATTCAAAATTCAATTCAATTCCGATTCCACAGGGGTGTGTACTGAGCCCTCTCCTGTACTCACTCTAC
>NW_024583087.1:91111-115201 GCF_018398535.1 Haplochromis burtoni | reverse complement strand
GTTCTCTTCTGCTTGTTTTCTTTTTTCTTTCTCAGCAGGTGATCCAGGTGATTGATATATGCATTTTTTTTCTTTCTGCTCATTCTGTTGGTTTTTGTCTTTTGCCCTTCTCTCCCGTCCCTCTTCTCAGCTGTTTCTCTTTCCCTCTTTCTTTCTCCCCTTCTTTTCCCCAGTCAAGTCTGTCCCGTATTCAGTAAGTGAAAATAAAATGAACAATAAAAGGTGAATCAAATGGACCATTACGGCAAAGCTGGGATGGTCAATTTGGTAGAGGCCGCGACTGCTGGAAAGGTTACTCTTTATAGAGGAGTCATGCTCGGGGAAACGTTTTCTGGTCGACTCCAGCTCCCAGAAGGGCCTCAGGAACGCTCGTGTTGTCTTTGCATATATATTGCGTATATTATTTAATTTATTTTTTTTTTTAAATTGGGGATTTCCCGCACACCACCAGAGAGAGCCCGCATACCACACTTCGAGAAAGACTATATTAGGGCTATTTCTTATATTTTATAAACGTTGTAAGTAGAGCTGGGTGATATGAGATTTTTTCATATCACGATATGTTTTTTTCATTTCAGGCGATAACGATATCTATCACGATATAAGCCAAATAACTATATTTGTAAGATTTAAATGTGCCGTTGCTCACAAGTAAAATGTGAAATAATCAGCAGCTTGTTTTTATTTAAATATTTATTACCCATAATAAGTTCAACAGGGTAGATGTACTTAAGGAACATGAGACCTTTTCAGATAAATAAAGGCAAATATTGCAAACTACACAAAAGGCAGCCGCTTAAGCGTTTAAGTTTCAAAATAGAACAAACGAAACAGACTAAATTGTCAATTCCACTTAGAAACAAAATATTAATTCTAAAAATAAATCTTAGTTTGTTTTACAGAAGAACAGACAAAACTGACTAACTTTTGTCAGTATCAAATAAACTGAGAACTAAAAGGAAATTCTCAATCTCTCCTTGTTGTATAGCTTAGCTTTTCAAACAGTTTTAACAGTTACTTTAGTCTGACAAAAGCCGAATGACGAATTAGCGCTTCCAGTCAGAGACTGAGGCTACGTCCACATGTACACGGGTATTTTTGAAAACGGAGATTTTCCGTTTCCGTTTTAAAAAATAATCCCGTCCACACATAAAGGGAGAAATGAAGGAAAACGCTGCTATGAACATGCCAAAGCAGCAGGTGGCGCTAGATTCCTAACCGTGCAGAAATGTTGGCCAATCAGAAGTCTAGAAGCCTCGGTGGGAAAAAGTAAACAAAGCTGGGGCATAGAAGCAGAACCGAGTCGTATGTGTGGAGGGAGAGTAACTGTGTGTATATGTAAGCATTTAAACACTGCAGAGAGTAGAATTAACAGTAACAGTATTGTAGAAATTCATTTCACCGAAACAATAACGTGGCACACAGTGTGACGCATGCACCAGTTTACTGTATTTCCAGACTTGCTTTCGGCACAATTTACAGTGCACGCTACTCTGTTTTTTGTCAGACTTGAAATAGCCGAAATACCTTCACACTATGGAACTTCTATGGCTCTTCCGTTCGACAATCTCTCCGGCATTGGAACCATCCTCTGTTTTCTCTTCGGTCACGCTCGGTTGATTTTTCTAGTCGGCACACTCATTTCCTCCATTATGCGCTGGCTCCATTACCCGCTGGCTGCTTCCCAAACAAACACACGTGCGGCTTGGCACTTGTGCTGTACGTAAACAAGTCACGCGACGTGACGCTGCGGCTGTGATTGGTTCGGCTCTGCGCTACTGAATTTGGATCGGCTGACCTTTTTTTTTTTTTTTTTTAAGAGGACAAGAGCGGCGAGGTCTATCGTGATAGCTTAATTTCTCTATCGAGTAAAAGTTATATCGCGATACATATCGTTATCGTTCTATCGCCCAGCTCTAGTTGTAAGATATTGTATTATTTAATTTGTTCAGTCTGTTATTGTTATTGTCTTGGAGCAACTGTAACCCACATAATTTCCTCAGGTATAATTAAAGTATTCTGATTCTGACCCCTGTTTCTGCCTGTAGTACTGACCGTTGTATGTGAAATATATGGAATGAAGACAAAGTTCCTAAAGCAAACACACTTGGTTGGTGCTAAGTGTGGTCCTGTTCCTTAGGTTGGGGTCATCCTGTAATCTCTTAAAAACTACTTCTACTGCTTTAGTGACTGGAAGACAAGTGAAGAGAGATGTAACATCATACGAGACCATTGTTTCATCTGCCTCCATGATGACATCGCTCACCCTTCTCAACAAAATCCAAGGTGTTCTGGATGTGGTGTTTAGAGCTGCCTACCAATGGGTTGAGGATCAAAACTAAAAACCTTGAGATGTTATAGGTGACCGAGTTGAGCATACAGACAATTGGTCTTAAAGGTACAAACTGTTTATTAGCAAGAGAAGCCTACAGAGAGTCTATGGTGCTCCTCTTGGGAAAGCAAATGTGTTTGACACAACAAAGCATTCAGACCAGATTCTTTGGTTGTGGTCTGAAGGGGTGTTGCACCAAGAACCTCCTTGGGATTGGTTTGGTCAATAGGAAATGGTTGCAGTTACCTGTTGTTTGCATGGAAGATGCTGATTTGTCCACAAATACTTACCATTTACTCTATGAGCTTAAGTACCCGGGCCTCCACCAGATATTCCTAGTCTGTTTTCCAGGTATATCTGGCATTCTTCCTAGCCTACTGACCCAATTCATCACTAGATAGTCATGAGTTGACAGCTCTTTCTCCTTATCCAAATGTCCAAAACAAATGACCTCAGATCAGATAATATATATTTTTTAAAAAAACAGATCACTGAAATTTGGCATAAGGTGCTATGATACCAAGTACACCACTTTAGATTCAAACATGGTGTTTTTTATGGCCAACCCATACCTATGACGGAAGTCCAATAAAAAAAAAAAAACACAACACTGGTTTATCAGGCTATTCCTCCCAAGCACACCTTTCCAGCTCCATATTTGCACACATGAGTGAAAAAATCTCTTGGGAGAACTATGAATTCCCCAGACAGACTAACTAAAGACTCAAAGAAGGCTGGGAATTCTGAACTATTGTTCTGGGCATGGACAGAGGTAATGTGGTGGTGGTCTTTAGCCAGGGACTTTTGAGTGTCCTCACACCCACCCAGCTACTCTCACCACAGGCCACTCCAGAAAATGATTACAGTCCAGCCATTCTCCAGGAGTATGGTTCCAGAACCCTTACTATACACTGAGGTATATTTATTCGGTAGCACTCCATGTCCTGCACTTGCTCAGATTCCTTCCCCACCAGTGACGTGATGTTCCACATCCCCAAAAACAAATGTATTACTGAGGATACACAGGCCCAGGACTCCACGTTTGTCTACCACCCTGCCTAAGGAATCTATTGTAATCCAAATGTCAGAATTATTATGGAAGGTATTTCTAAATAAGGGGACCAGTCTGAATAGTCTGAATAGAAACACTAATTGTTCTTTTCATTCCTATCCTCTGTAAACCCAGTGGAATGGTAAAATAAAGTTCTTACAACTTACACTTCTTGTCATTACAAACATGATGGGAGTGGAAACTGGTGACATAATCACAACCTCTAACTTACTGGTTTGCATTACTGGACATTTCTGGTAAATGGGTTGGTTCTTATATAGCATTTTTCTACTCTACTGGAGCATTCCAAGCACTTTATAAAACATGTTTCTTTCACCCATTCATACCCATTAATACAAGCACTTTTTTCTCTGCTTTTTCTACCTAAATGCTATCTAACTTTTTTTGTTTGTTTTTTCTATCTAACATTCATACACATTTACAGTCCTGCTCTACCTCCTGAGCTGCAGCCACCCCAATGTATCACACAATCTTTCTGTTCCATGAATTTACATGTAAATAATTTAGCTGAAATATTTTCATGTCCCTAAACATGATTTTTATCTATCTGGTCATATGTACCAATTCCTATCTGGTGAATATTTTCCAATTTTAAAAGGCAATAAAGTCCACATTTTGAAAATTTTTCCACGTTTTGACACAAGACTGTGCTACAAAATCAGTTGAAATGTACCAAACTGTAGGCAACGCTGAAATAAAGGAAAAGTGGTACCTGGGTATATGCAGTCTTGGTGCCATCTGTAGCCTGCACTGTCATGTTGTAGAAGGAGCACTGTTCAGCATCAAGAGGTTTGGCAATGATGATGGTGCCCACAGTCTTCGCTACATCAAACACACTGTCACTGTTCCCACCTGCACCACAGCACAAATGTCAAGCAAGAAAGGATGGCCAAAAAATGCAGCTCATACCTACTTTGAATGCACACGAGTTATGATGAATATGTGAATAAACACAAAAACCACACAATTTTATTTTGTGGATCAGTGGGTTCCAGTCATGTAAAACATGCGTATGCGTTACTGAGTCCTGAAATGCATGAATTGTTTTTTTGGGTTTTTTTGTACAATCCTAATCAGTAAATTAACCAGTGCAGTGTTGGGATAAGGGCAGAGAACATGACTAGAGACCATTGCCTAAGAGTTTGTGATAGTTCAAAGGAGGAAAGGATGGCTGCTGACAGGTTTAAGCTCTTCCATCACACACAAACACACATCACAAACTCCTATACACCACAGATTACATATAATAATATATAATATACAGCATATGCTATAAAATGCCAATATGAAGCAAAAATCACAGTAACACACTAAAGCAACAAGCAAAAACACTTTCCATGCTGGTAGTACCCCTCCCTTTTGCTTAGAGTGTGCTGCAGTTTGAGTGTGTTATTGCAAAAATTTCTCATCTATTTTTGTTTTTGGCTATTTTTCCTAGTTTTTGTTTGCTTTGTGAAGTTGGTGGACTAGGGTGTTGGGAAATGGGGGCAGCTGACTAGCAATCATGCCATGAAGCTGATTCTAGCTGTCAGCTGCTCAGTGGGGGATTATAACGCGCCTGTGGGTGAGTTGGTTGGGTATGGAGTTATGGAATCAATCTCCCAAATGACTAATGCAGTGGCGATGTTTCTGGACAGCACAAATTGTATCAAGTTGTTGACAGCGGTGGAGTGATTAAAGACACCCTCACTCCGGTTCTCTCTCTGGTTAATCCTATTTTGTCACCATCCTGCTCCACCTTTCATCAAGAATGAAGTGTTAGAGGAAGAGTTATCTAGTCTCCTTTAAACTATTTAACTATTTTACCACAAAGAGATAAATAGCGTAATTAAAATTATTGATGTTACATCAAAAGGAAGATCTCACTCATTCTGGGGAGAGTGAGGGAGATGGCAGTGGCACTGCTGTCACATTTTCTTGCCTCGGTGGCAAAAAGACTTGCAGAGTAGCTGGATTCTAAGGAAGGTTTGCTAGCCCTCAGGCCATCCCTCCATTCTTCAAACCGCCAGATTAAAATATAAGAAATGACACAAATAACAATCAAAGTGCAATCAAAAGAGAGAAAAAGATGAAGGGGATGGACTGACAGTGAACATGTAGAGAAAGGTGAACAGTATTAATTAATATTATATTAAATGCTCATAATTTGCTGACAGATGTATTTATTTTATTCTTATTTTTAATAATTATGATGTGTATTGAATAACCCTCAGCTTTGTTTGCTTGTTGCATATTGTCTCTTTTACCCCAGGAAGGGGTTAAATGAGAATGAAAAATAGAGTAAAAAAAAAGTAAAGTGAGAACAATAGCAAGCCGGTGGTGAATGGGTGAATGTAGGTATCAAGAGGCTAAGCAAAAGACCAGTGGGGGGAAAAAGGAATGGAGAGATGCAGGTATAACAAAGAAACAAATGGGACAGAGTAGCTGAATCTGTGTGTGTGTGTGTGTTGGGGGGGGGGGGGGGGGGGGGGGGGGGGGGGGGGGGGGGGGGGGGGGGGAGGGGGGGGGGGAGTAATCATTCTATTCTAGATTTTTTTGTTGTTATTGTTTATTTATCAAATTAATTAAATTTATAGAATGCCAAATCACAACAACAGATACCTCAAGGTGCTTTATATGGCAAGGAAAATGATCTTACATTAATACAGTTATATAATACAATCAGAATATCCCTATGGACAAGCACTTTGGTGAGAGTGGGAAGGAAAGACTCCCTTTTAACAGGAAGAAACCCCCAGCAGAGCCAGCCTCAGGGAGGGGCAGCCATCTGCTGCTTTTGTTTTATTTGGAACATTATGCTTCACCTATGTGTACTTTGCCACCGGCCATTATAAATGGCTCACCTTTAGTTCACCCAAGTTAGTATTAATGGCCCAATGAAGCTTTCTGGAGCATTGAAGCCTATATTGAAAAAAGGGATCATTACTCAAAGCTTTTCACCACAGTCCTCTTTTGTGGCATCTGGTGGCCCAAAATATGAAGAACAGCTTAAATCTACAATTTAAAATTAACTGCTTCATTATGATTCCCCACTCTATACAGCTGAGTTGACAGCCTCTGTTTAATATTATGTGACAATTCTGTCTGATATCAGGCTACCATTGTGGTGCATTGAAGATGTCTTGATGCTTTCTCAATCATCCAGGTAAGTAAACCCCAATAGGCTGATTCTGTTTATCTGGACGTAGCATTTTCAGTGGGAAAAATATTTCGTCACTCATCCAAGTGACTTCTTCAGTCTGAACTGACTGCTGGTTTCCCCAACCTTATAAAAAGTACATTGCATAATGACTGAAACTAGCCCACGCAACAATGGGCTGGGAGGTCAGTTCCTTGATGCAAATTCTCATGACCACTGATCAACAACTACTGGACAGCTGGACATTTGTCAAAGCTAGGAAGTCACCTAAAGAAAGCTCCAGCCAATCCAAGAGAGAAGGACAACTGCTGCCAACACGAAAAACCTGTAGTGATCTCGTACATGTCAGGAGTATCAGAACAGCTGAAACACATTTTTTCTAAACACAGCACCTCTGTGATTTTTAAACCCCAAAAAACACTGCGCCAAAAATTGGTCTACCCTAAGGATTGGGTCCCCTGACACAAACAGAGTAATATAGTGTACGTTGTTAAGTGCCAGGAGCATTGCAATGATTTATACATCGGCGAAACCAAAAAACCTCTAGTGAAGCAGATGGCACAACAGAGAAGAGCTTCCTCGTCAGGCCAGGACTCCGCACACCATTTGCACCTACAGGCCAGTGGACACTCTTTCAATGATGAGGATGTACACATCCTGGACAAGGAGGAACGCTGGTTTGAGCAGGGAGTCAAGGGGGGCATTTACGTGAAAAGGGAAAGACCATCTCTGAAATGTGGAGGGGGCCTGAGGGTAGATTTTTCACCATTTTTACAATGCTGTAATTGCAGCCATTTCCCCAACTTTCTGTGAATTGTACTCATGTCCATTGATCAGTGGTCTTTGATCAATGGGCTTTGGTCAGTAGTTGTTCATCAACTGTCATGAGAATTTGCATATTAAAGATCAAGGAACTGCGCTTCCAGTCCATTGCTCCTTCAGTGGGCTAGTTTCAGTCATTATGCAAATGTACTGTTTATAAGGTTGGACAAATTTTTTTTTTCCCTTTTTGTATTGTTTTACTAAACCTGCATCCCTTCAACTAATCTTGGCTACAACAGTCCATCCATCTCTCTCTCTCTGCCTCACACATACACAGATAGAGACACATACACACATGCGCACATTCGAAAAACCAGCCACATCCAACTAATCAATTATAGCACAGGCACTACAAGCACAGATAACAAGCAGAGGGGTGCATCATTGGTGCAAAAACAGTAAAATAAAGAATGACAGAAAAATAATGAAAATAGGGTGCTGAGAAGGCAGAAAATAGCAGTAGTGGAAGGGAGATACCTTCTGAGGAACAGTTCCTGCCACAAGTGCTCTGCAGAATATAGAACATCTCACGGAAAGACCTGGGACCTTATGGGCATGAAGCATTGAGAAGAGACAGGAAAGATGAGGTGAGACAGAAAGGTCAGAGAGCCTCCAGGGGAAGGACAAAAGAAAGGAGAAGAACTATCTGGGTTTATACAGTGCTGTGCAAAAGTATTTGCCTTTATCCTGATTCCTTATTCTTTTGCATATTTGTCACTAAATGATGATTGCATTTATTACGGGCCATCAGAATTAGAATACTTTATTAATCCATAATGACATTATATGGCACCCAAACCTACCTAGCTCTGTGTGCAAAAGTAATTGCCTCCCTTGTTAAATCATGAATTAACTATCATTAACCAGTGTGGCGGGGCATGGTGTTATGGTATGGCTGCAGGGGAGGCTGACACACCGGAGCTCCATCAGTTCATCATGCCTCCCCTGCAAAAGACTTGCTGGGACCTGAGGTTGTGGTTGTTGTGTGGGGTGTAGCCGAAAAGCAGCAACTGAATAAAAAGTGCTAAAAAGAGCAAACTATGTGGTCAGGTCCGTCATTCCTGTGCCACACTGAGTTTAGTTTCATTAGACACACTCAGGTCTGATTACTGATGAATCAAGCACAGAAATGAAAAAGAACCTGTCCAACAAAGTGATGTACGTTAAGGTCTCAAGTAGCAACACATCATACCACTATCTGAAGAAACAGTTGAGAAACAAAGCTATTGACATCTATCAGTCTGAAAAAGGTTACAGAGCAAATTGTAAGGTTTTTAACTCATTCTGATATTAACATGTATTTAGAAAGGCTGAAAGGTTTACTGGATGATCACTTGGGGCAAAATTGTATATTTTATGCGTGTAGTTTATCCATCAGAAAATGCTTTTTTGCTTGAAGTTATTGAAGTTAAAATAATGTACAGGGTGGGCCATTTATATGGATACACTGTAATAAAATGGGAATGGTTGGTGATATTAAAGTCCTGTTTGTGGCACATTAGTATATGTGAGGGACAAACTCCTCAAGATGGGTGGTGACCATGGTGGCCATTTAGAAGTCAGCCATCTTGGATACAACTTTTGTTTTTTTCAATAGGAAGAGGGCCATGTGACACAAATTGGTAATGTCACAAGAAAAACAATGGCGTGCTTGTTTTCAACATAACTTTATTCTTTCATGAGTTATTTACAAGTTTCTGACCACTTATAAAATGTGTTCAATGTGCTGCCCATTGTGTTGGATTGTCAATGCAACCCTCTTCTCCCACTCTTCACACACTGATAGCAACACCGCAGGAGAAATGCCAGCACAGGCATCCAGTATCCGTAGTTTCAGGTGCTGCACATCTCGTATCTTCACACCATAGACATTTGCCTTCAGATGACCCCAAAGATAAAAGTCTAAGGGGGTCAGATCGGGAGACCCTGGGGGCCATTCAACTGGCCCATAACGACCAATCCACTTTCCAGGAAACTGTTCATCTAGGAATGCTCGGACCTGGCACCCATAATGTGAGTTTTTCTTGCTGGAAAAATTCATTGAGTTTATTGATGAAGAATGGACCCACTATCGTTGTACCCCATATACCACACCAAACCATCACTTTTGTTGTTCCAACAGTCTTGGAGGGATCCATCCAATGTGGGTTAGTGTCAGACCAATAGCGGTGGTTTTGTTTGTTAACTTCACCATTCACATAAAAGTTTGCCTCATCACTGAACAAAATCTTCTGCGTGAACTGAGGGCCCTGTTCCAATTTTTGTTTTGCCCATTCTGCAAATTCTGTGCACCGATCTGGGTCATCCTCGTTGAGATGCTGCAGTAGCTGGAGTTTGTAAGGGTGCCATTTGTGAGTAGCTAATATCTGCCGAAGGGATGTTTGATTAATGCCACTCTCCAGTGACATGCGGCGAGTGTTACACTGTAGGCTCTTGCTGAATGAAGCTAGGACAGCCACTGATGTTTCTTCATTAGTGACAGTTTGCTCTGAAATCTGCTGCAATGACCCGGTTACTGCGTTCACCAGATATCAACACAATTTCGATCCGCCCCTCACGTGTTAACCTCTTCAACATGTCAATGGCTGTGAACAAAGAGAAACTTATAAATAACTCATGAAAGAATAAAGTTATGTTGAAACCAAGCACACCATTGTTTTTCTTGTGACATTACCATTATTGGTAATGTGACACATCAAACTTATGTTTGATGTGTCACATGGCTCTCTTCCTATTGAAAAAACAAAAGTTGTATCCAAGATGGCCGACTTCTAAATGGCCACCATGGTCACCACCCATCTTGAGGAGTTTGCCCCCTCACATATACTAATGTGCCACAAACAGGACTTTAATATCACCAACCATTCCCATTTTATTACAGTGTATCCATATAAATGGCCCACCCTGTACATTGGAAATAACATGAAAGTGCAGTTGTTTTTTATTGCATCATCAGCTGGGATTCCTGGTCTGTGTCTTTTGCCAAATTTACAAGTGATGATCACATATACCCATGATCACACACACTACATGGTCTTTCAGTTGACTTACCTGTGCTGCTGTATTGCTAAATATTCTATGTTTTATCCTTTTTTTCCTTTTTAAAAAAAAAAATTAAATAAAATGTTTACCTTCTTCATATTGTTTCCTAAATAACTAAAACACATTTTTTCAAGTTTCAGATTATGAGAAACCATCATTACACACAAATGAAGTGAGAAAAATGTGTTTGAAGTGAGAGTGACATGGACAGAAAACAGAGAAAAAATACAAAGAGAGGCAGAGCTAAGGAGAGCCAGAAGCACAAGTCAGAAGGTATCTCCAGGTTAATGTACACTGACTAGAAAGACAAAAAGTGTATTGTGGGAATGTCTGTCGTCCCCTGTCGCATTTATCTATATATTTTGGGCTGATTGGAGCCAACAATACATCACAGCTAGAGACCTGTCAGAGTACAAATACGGTCGTTTTTGTTTGTTTGTTTTAAATACATTACTCACTCTCTAAAGTCTAATTGTTTTTGATCTGGTAATTTGTGCTGCTTCTGATACAATGTGGGTTGTTACTGCAATGAACTTGGCTAAACTATGTTTATTAATTAACACAGTTTTAGTTGATCACTCCCCTCTAGTTGACATTTGTTTTGTGATAGCAGCATAATATTAAATTGCCCTGCTTAGTAAATATAGCTGTGAATACTTCAATGAAACAATCCTTTTTTTTTTAAAACAAAGAGAGAAAAATAAACAAATGTATCTAATTTAAGCTTCATCCTGATTTTAATCCATATTAGACTACCAACAGATTACTTGAACTGGGATCTGAGAAGCTGTCACTATGGTAACTGGGATGGGGAGAACATACCATGCAGACCACTGTATCTGAGCTGTACATAATTTATACCAACACAACATGCATCAAACCTGAGCACACCCTTCCTTACACAACAAAACCCTCAAGTGGTTTACGAAGCATACTCCATTACAGGGGCATTTTACCTGTGATGTCAAACCACAAAGGGGTGGAGCTCTGCTGCATAGATACCACACCCACAATCTCAGCCACCCTGTCATTCTCCATCACAGTGAAATTGTAGAATGGTTCATCAAAAATCAGCGGTAGAGTGAGAGCTGGCGGTCGGCGGATCCACTCAATGTGGAGTCGCGCTGTGGAGGATTTCTGAGGACGTCCATTGTCTGTTGCTTTGATCTGAACATAGAGGAAAAGAAAGGCAAAGGGTCTTTTGCAGACTAAAATATTTCCATATGCTATGATACAATATACCCCACAACTATATCACGCCATTCTTGAAGTCCACAGTATTCATCACTTTAAACGTTAACGTGTTTGCTGTGTTTTCGGTTTTTAGCTGGCATCAAATACAGACCTTCCACAAGTTGAAAACTTAGATTTCCTTATTTGTTTTGGTATGCTGGTTGATTATTTCTTTGTTGTAACAACACTTCTTGCCATGGTCACAATAAACAGGCATCGGAAACCTTGCCACATTTGTAAGGAAAATGCATTTGTGGGTTTAGGAGCAGAGTTGAGTAAATGGGTTGTGCCCTTGAAAAACTTCCAAACAGCTTATTCTGTTATTGACTCTTGTTTGGCATTCTTTATTAGATTAAATGGGGATTCAGTAGCATGTGGAAAAACCACACACAGCCACAAGAGCCTGGCACCTTATTCTCATGCTGGTCACCAGCTTGGTCACACACTGCTGTGAGATGGCATCCCATTCTTCAATCAGCATTTTTGAAGAATGCTATTCTTTTGTCAGAAGCCAGATAACAAAACTAAAATCAGTGTGCATCAATTAAATAAGCACCAAACTCTGTTATTTTGAGTGCTGTTCAGGCAACCTTAATGATGAAGAAATATTTTTAAAGAGCATTTCCTAAAATCAAGATCATCAAGAAAAACAAAAGTAAATACACAATGAATCTTTTACACACATTCCCTAGATTCAGAGAATATGTTCTCCTGATTGTAGAAATGGACAGACCTGCCTCAAACAAGTCCTTCACAACAAAGATTAAGCGATTAATTTATGATTTGGAGTTTAGAAAATACAACTTAAATGTTCTTGAACTCACAGAGCAGACATGTTTAACAAATTTAAAAAAAAATCCATACAGTCAGGATGTCGTAGCTCCCTGCACTGAAGGCCTTGCGTGAAGATACCACTGCTGTCTTGGGGTCGATGAAGAACTTCCCATCCTCATTGCCATCCACAATGCTGTAGGAGAGGTCACAGTTTGGCCCATCATCACGGTCATAGGCAAACACCCGATAGATTGGTTCTCCCTTCTTTCTACGCTCCCTCTCTGGAAGTTTGACTTGATACACCTTCTCAGGAAATATGGGCTTGTTGTCGTTTTCATCCAGGACTTGAACTATCACCCAAACAGTACTTTGCTTGGGATTAGGGCCACCATCTGACACCAACACCTGTATGGGCAGAAAGGCTTGTTCAAAAATATATACAGTGTTCCTAATCACAAACTTGATCTTTCATGACACATAAGCAACCATGCTGTTCTAGTAGAGATTGTCCCCCAAACATTAATTAGTAAATTAGTCCATTTGTTCACTTTATTAGTTTGTTTTGCAGTTTTCTTCATTAATATAATTCATTAATCATTTGGTTAAACCTAACTGATATTATCAGGCGCGCACATACTAGCATTGTGTGGTTTTTCTAAAAATGTTTTGTTATATTATTTATGTTTCTCTTTCTTTGAGTTACCTGGTTTTGGGTGGTGGCTGTTTCCTGGTCTGGGAAAAAGGCGTGGCTGAGGACTCTGAGAACAAAATGCCTGCTCAGCAGGACAGACCATGTGGTTATCAGGAACAGGGTTATTTTAGGTTTAGTTAGGTTATTCTGTGCTTAGTTAATATTAAAGTGTTTTGGTTTTCCCCCCTATTGTGTGAAAATGGTTTGGTCAAACCACTATAAAAGCTACTTTCATGTGTCTTTGTAATTAGGTCAGTTTGTGAGTTAAGTTGTGTCCACTTTGTTTAAGTTTCTGGAAATTACTTTTTGTAGAGTTATATTCGGTTGACCTCTTTTATGGGCCTTCTAATTATGTTTTTGAATTTTGTCATTTTTGAACTTTTTGAGGGTTAAAATAAAGAAAACCCTTTTTGAAGACATTTTTTTTTTGCCTGTGTCCTCTATGCCTTGGCTGCTTGGTCCCTCACAATTAGAAAGTGCAGCTTATTGAGACCAATAGTTAGTTTTAAAATTAAGTGACTGCCAGAGTGAAATTTAGAAGAGGTTGGATAGATAAAGCATTGTTGGGACAAAATATCTGATATGCAGTCACTATTACATAGTTTGAAATATTTAAAAAGAACAACCCAAATATTTTGTTCTTGGCTTCTAATCAAACATCCTGACTCACTATACTGCACTTTGTGCAGGTGACTACGCAGAGCAGGTGCGATCTAGCAGAACAGAAATAGCGCTAAACAGTCTACTGAAGATGTTATTGCCATAGCAACTCCATTTTCAGCCATTTGGACCACTGACAGAACTAGAGGATGCTCTTTGTTGACTTTAGAACTGTCTTTATTACCATCATCCCAAATATTTTAGTCAGAAAACACACTGGCTTTGTCCCAACCATCCACACCTGCATCAAGGACTTTTTGACTCAATATGTCAAATTTCCTCCACCTTCCTCGCCTGCCCCCCATACTTCCTTCCTTCCATTACATTGAAGACTGGAGTTCTTAGAGGTTGTGCTCTCCTTTGTACACTGTACACCTTCACATTTATCTAGCATTATTAAATTTGCTGATGACACAACTGTTCTTGGGCTTATCTCAGGAGAATATCAGTCAGCATTAATAGATGAGACACAGTAGCTATCAGGATAGTGCTCAGTGAATAATCTGGTATTGCAGACCAAAGAGCTGATATGGACTACAGGACAAAGCATTACTCAAACCAAGGCACACTCATTATTATGGGTAGCATTTCAATTAAAATTTAAGGAGCTCCAGTTAGGGAAAATTGTCCTCAAACAAAGGTATTTTATTTGTATTTTAACTCAATGCAATACATTTTGAAATAGGCTAATAGTCAACAACTGGATGTCAGTGAAAGAAAGCACATACAATTCAATAGTCTAATTCTGATACCCTTACTGGACGCAACATCACAAAGTGAAGATAACCATCGAGTCTATTAAGGAGATGGTGCTGGACCCCCAAGCAGTAGGAGACCACAACCCACTGTTTATCCATAATGAAGAAATCAATCATATCAAATCCTAAATTTATCTTGGGATTCAACTTGATTATCTCTTCAGTTGCAATGACCACAATGTGTTCTCGTTTTGTTTTTTGTTTGTTTGTTAGTTTGTTTGTTTTTTAACACAGACTAAAGGTGTTTGAAAAAGAGAAAAAAAATTGACTTCACTTGACATAATCAGAAAATAATGTTTCAGTTCTATCAGGCTGTACTGGAAAGCATCATAGGGTGTGGCATATCATCATGCAGGGCTCTAGACTAACTTTTTGCCATGGGCGCACCGTACGCCTAACTTTAAAAAGTTAGGCGCACGGTAGACTGGTGGGTAATAAGCGAATGAATAATGCAGAAAACAGAGATTTGAGACGGGAAACTGTTCTTGAAGTACAGAGAGAGAGAGAGCTGTGCATGAAGTGTGATTTTTATCGTGGTGGAGGCAAAACAGCAGTGATTCCATTACGACATTTATCAAATATGAAGCGTAGTTTGCTGCTTCTTTTGCTGCTCGCTCGGTGAATTTTGGTTGGAGAGAGACAAAACCTCCAGCTCAGAATCAACGCAAAAAGATGTAAACACTGCGTAAACACACGGTGTGTCCGTCAAAATTTGGTCTAGAGCCCTGTCATGGTATGGCAATTGCTCTGTGCATGCAAAATCTAATCTGTTGTGTCTGGTGCGGTCTGCCATGAAGGTGACTGGGAGGACTGAAGATCTTTCCCACCCCTGCATTTACAACCAGTCGGTAATCAGACAGGCCCAGCGGGTTCTGTCAGATGCATTACATGTCCTTCATATGAGCTCTTGCCTTACAGCAGAGGATAGTCCCAAAATACAGGCTGAATTGCCTTAAGAATTCATTTGTTCTAACATCAATCAAGCTTTTAAATTACAGGTTTTAAAGTTGTTAATTTTTTTAAATATAATGATAATGCAATTTGTGGCAGCACGGTCGCACAGAGATTAGTTGCCTCATAACAAGAAGGTCCTCCCTTTGGTGTCAATTCCACCATCAGCCCGGTGTCATTCAGTGTGGAGTTTGGATGTTCTCCCTGCATTTGCGTGAGTTCTCTCCAGGTACTCTGGCTTTCTCCTACAGTCCAAGGATTCTCTACGACACCGTGTGTCCACAGGTCACCCGTCAAACTGTCGCTCTCCTGCAAAACTTCATCACCCACCCACCCTACAGTTCGGACTTTGCACCCAGTGACTACCATCTGTTCCCAAAGTTGAAAGAACATTTGTTCAGAAGGCAATTCTGCAGCAGTGAGCAGGCATGACATGGGCATTGTAAAACTGCCACAGCCTCTACAAAAATTCATCAACTGAAATGGCGATTATGTAGACAAATAGATAAGTCTTCAAGCTTTAAAATTATGTAAATATTATGGGAAATAAACAGTTTTTTGTATTTCTAAAAAAATTGGGGCTCTTACTTTTGGGATTGGCCTCGTACTTTCAGCTCTCTCTTTACCACTACAGACCAGTATAGCATCTGCATCACTCCAGCCACAGCCTCAATCAGTCTGTTGATTTCCTGCTCCCCTCTCCCCTCACTTGTAAACAAGACCCCGAGATACTTAAATTCCTCCACTTGGGGCAGCAACTCATCCCTTACCTGGAGTGGGCACTCTACCCTTTTCCAGCTAAAGACCTTGGCCTCAGACTTAGAGGTGCTTATTCTCATTCCCACCGCGTCACACTCAGCTATGAACCACTTCAGTGCAAGCTGGAGTCCAACACCCACTGGAAACAAGTCTGACTTATTGCCATCAATGCAAATCTAGCTCTTGGTTAAATAAGATCCGAATGCCCCACAGCAACAGGCCAGAGACCCCATACTCCACAGGCACCTCCCAAATAATGTTCTGAGGTAGAAAGCCTTCTCCAAGTCCACAAAACACAGGTAGACTGGTTGGGCAAGCTCCCACACACCCTCAGATATCCTCAAGCTGGTAAAAAGCTGGTCCAGTGTTCTGTAACCAGGACAAAAAACACATTTTTCCTCCTGTATCCAAGGTTCAACTAACAGACGGACTATCCTTTCCAGCCCCTGGTAAGGCTTTCCTGGGAAGACTGAGGAGTGTGACCTCGCCATAGTTGAAGCACACTCGCCGGTCCTCTTCCTTAAAGATGGGAACCACCAAACCGGTCTGCCAATATAGTGTACAGGGTTCATACGCCTTTTTTAGGGTCAAATTCAAGCACTTTTAAAGCACTTTCAAGGTCCCTTTTCAAGCTTTTCCAGCACATGCCCCCCCAAAAGAAAGAATGCATGTTTCAATTTGCATCCCCTCAGTAAGACCATGTGAAAATTAGGACAAATCATCCTAGGTGAACTTAAACACCTTTGTTCACCTTTTGTTAAGAAATAGAAAAACAAACCACACAAAAATACTGCAAAAGGAAACGTCGCCTTATATACATAATGTATAAACTCAAAATGCACATTTCACTTAAAAATTAAGATGTGACAATGTGAACAAATCAACTTGTTAGAGATATTCTTCTCCTGTTGAACCCTCCCCCCCCCCACAAAAAAAGAAATAAATAAGTCTTCTCATCAGAAATTGATGCTTCCTTCCTGTGTGACAAAAAATAGGAGACAGATGTTTGTTTTAAGTTAATTCCCAATAAAACTGTTCTATTGCTAACTACATTGCTGTCTGTATTATTGTTGAAGTCCTAAACGTCACCTTTAAACATCATGTACAGTCAGACAGGCATGGAGAGCAGCACTGACTGGGAGGCTTTGAACAGATCACATAGTTCAATTCAACATATAAGACTTTAAGAATGCACAAGCATCTACTTAAAATCTATTGAATTTATCATCTGTGATATTATTATGTACAATTCCAATGTATTTTGTTCATCTCCCTTAAATAAACAGGCAGCCTTACAGTATGAAATATTCATATACAAATGCACATATAAATGTGTGTACTGTCTCAGTGGCTGATAGTGCCCCACAGGCCTCGGTGTGAGCTTGAAGACATTCATAATGTTTAAGTAGTTTAATGTGTCGGTGCTGACGATAAACACATTTTGAATGAAAGCCGGGGAACTTTGGTAGCACAGAAACAAGAGGCTATTCTTTGTGACCATATGGATCAGTCATATTACCATTATTTCAAATACTCCAAAAAGCTGGGGTCCAGGATATAATTGGCTGTTTTTGACTACTTTTGATTTGGCCTCTATATTTCACCTTTAAAAACTTTTATCTTGCCAATCTGTTATTTTCTCATTTTGACATACTGTATCAGCACAATTTATCTAAATTCAGACAAAATTTAAAATACAAGTAGAAAGTGATATTTTTGACTGTAAAAACCACAAGCATGTTTAACGAATCATTTTCATAACTTGAAATGCAAATAGAAATTGTACATTTTTAAAAATATGCACAAGTTTTGCAAACAACAAAGTTATATGGTACTATTTACCTAAAAATGCAGCCAAGGCTCAGACGTTTTTTATATAACCATTTCAAACTATTTACAGAAAAATCAGGTGTTCTGCGTCAAATAAGAAGGCACAAAAAATATTTATGGAACTCCAAAAAATAGTTTGTGTCCACTATAACACAGATGAGAACAGCACAGGGATAAACCTGCAGGTTCTGACAGCAGCTGTGTCACTCAGGGTTTACACTGCAATCTGCTTTTGGTGGCTTTTTTGCAGCATCTGTCACATTCACTAGTAGAACTGACACACTCACAAGCAAAGCGTGTTTGCTAGCGCTCTCCTTAGAAAATGCCGTTTTTACCGTTGTTTAAAGCTTTCACTTGAGTAAATTAACTCATATCACTGCTAAGTAATGTTAGCAAAGTTCACAGCATATTCCATAATAGCGCTGCCATAAGGCATCACACTCAGTGCATCAATCATTTCTCCAGAGAGTTTGATAGTTAGCAAAATAATAATCTTTTTTTTTTTTTTTAAATAGCATGTGTAACGTACACGTGCTGGTAAATGGAAAATTATTTACTAGCACTCACCTATCATGCGACTGGAGAGCGCAAACTCCGCCATTGTTGTTTTTCATCAAACACTCATTAAAACAGCAACCTACAGGTATATTAGCGCACTCATCCCCGACTGTCCGAGGGAGGGGCGGGGTCATATATTGAAACAGACAGAGGCGCAAGGCAGCCCAGGCGGGGAAATTTTGCCTCTACATTTTGCGACTCATTTTATTTCTCTACCTGATAAGAAAATTATTGAATCAGATAGCTATTTATTGTGAATGAAATACAGTTACACTTTCAAGCACTTTTAAGCACCACATCTGAAATTCAAGCACTTTTCAAACCTTGAAAAGACAACATTAAAATTCAAGCATTTTCAAGGATTTCAAGCACCCGTACGTACCCTGAGTGTGTCAACAGAGATTTTCATGTGACATTGTAGAGACATGTCAATTAAGAAAACTCTACAACTCTTAGAGCCTTTCATCGCCTCAGTTGAAATTGGCACTAACTTCTAGGCAGTCTGACGGTCTTGTTCCATGGCCTCACTAAACTCTTCCCAAAACCAAATTTTTGCTTCAGCCACTGCTCAAGCTGTGTTCCACTTGGCCTGCTGGCACCCATTGGCTGATTTTGAATTCCTGCAGGCTAATCAAGTCCGACGGACACTTTTTTTCAGCCTGATGGCTCCCTGTCCACCATCTGCTTTGGGGGTTACCACCCTAACTGGCACCAACCACCTTGGAGCCTTGCACCTTGCAGGTGCTGAGCATCTTTCATTCATCTCTAAATCTCTAAAGCTACAAATCTTTCCTTACCTCTAAAATATGCTCTGTTTGTTGTTCACGATCCAGTTTCCTGGAGGTTGTGGTGATCAGACCTGAGAAATAAACAGTAGACAACAATTAAACTATCAAACAAGAATTTAGGAAATGTGAAATCTGTTTGCTGATAATTCACTGGAGATAACTTAAAAATTAGTGCTGAGATTTGCCACGTTAATGCAGTTATGCCGTTAACGTCACTTTATACATTTTGGGTCAACTCTAAAGGGTGGTATGCCTGGTGGTATTCCAGGCTTATGTGGATCGTCAAAACAAATTATAGCAGAAGACAGGTCTCCTTCATGCCTACATTATGATACCTGGGTTATCTTCTAGCCCTGATTCCTTCTGTATCAAAACAACTCTCTAATATAGTCATATGCTGTGTCCAAATTCAGGGGTAGCATTTGTAGGCCACAATTTTGGGCAATTATGTCACAGTGACGCGACGAAAGCTTTCCAAATTTGAAGAGTCCTCCAAATGTGGCAACAAATGCGTCCTACTTTTCCCCAGATTTGAAGGTTGAGTTGCGTGTATCCTTGGTAGCCTACCATATCCCATGATTCATTGCGGGTCACACAGGAGGATTTTTCTTATAACAATCGCGGACGAAGACGGAGGTAATGCGGGAGAGGAATACACTTTTAGAGTCAATTTTGATTTTTCCGAATTAACCTTTTGGTGATATGTTTGAAGTAAATAACAAAAACAATAAAACAAGAATATTTATAATACATCAACAAAAATCAGGACTGGGATCCTCCTGGTTAAAAAAACGGTCCAGGACTGGGACACTCAGGTTAATCCTACAGTACAAGGACAAGGGTCTGGTCTGGTTAAGGAAAAGGTGGAGAAAAACATAAACAGTTTTTGTAGAAAGGTATGATTTCATTAATTTGAAGAGATTAAAGCATTATTCTGATTATTAAGCTTAAGTAAAATATACAAGTAAGTTGTGAAAAGACTTAAATTTTATACACTTTATCTGTGTAACTAAGCTTTTTTGTGAACTCAAAAATAACAATGTTTTCAGCTTTGTGACATTTTTACAGCCTATCTATGCACACAAATAAGTTACAGGATCAAATGAATAATAGAAAATAAATAGAAATAGAAAAAGTTCTTCTATAAGTTTCAAAGAGATTTAGTTTACACATTTTATATGAAACAGTAAATGTGCACAATCATTCAGCCACTGAAATTATCCATGAAACTAGTAATTCCTAAATGCGTGTAGATTAAAGGAAATTATTTTACCTGCATATGATTGTCTCTGATGAGCTTAAGGTACAAAACATGCCGGCGACGACAAAGTTTTTCTAGCTCCAAGAGAACTAAAAATGTACAAAAAATGGAGCGACATTTCTGGGTCCATTTTAAAGTTTTCACACCGTGGTGCTGGCGACCGGAAAAACATGGAAGTAAGGGCGGACTTGAACGAAGGCTAGATCAGTCAATTCAAACTGTCGGCCAGCTTTGACTTGTTTTGGCTTATGCTTTGGTCTTTCCTCTCATTAGCATTACTACGTCTGTAATGGCTATCATTTTCAGTGATCTGTCTATGATATATCTACATGGCAATACAATGACTAATACTTTTAATTATTTTAAAAACTATGAAGAACTTAACTTAAAACTATGAAGAAGTGGACCAAGCACTTGGGACAAATTACAATCCTGCCTTGACTGCACAGACTGGAGTGTTTTTGAAGCTGCAACTTCCGCTGCAACTTTTGTGCAGACTTGTGTGGGCAGACTAAGACCTTTTGCAAATGCAATAATAACAAACCATGGTTCACTCCAATTCTGAAGAAGCTGCGCCAAGAAGGACCAAGGAGGAGACCTACAGCAGCAGGGGCTGGGCCCTGTACAAGTAGGCCAGAAATGAGCTGAGCAAGAAGATCAGGGTAAAAGGAACTGAAGGGAGAAGCTTAAAAAAAACTTCTTAGCCAGCAACCCTACACCAGTTTTCAGAGGCCTGCAGCACATCCCCAGCTACAGGAGTGCATCCCAGCACCCTGAAGAGAAGCCGAATGGCTAACAACCTTAACACCTTCTACTGCAGATTTGAAAGACAATCATTCATACCTCCCACCGGCTCACCCTCACCTAATGCCTACACAAAAAAACTACTTGCAGCCCTCATCCCCCTCCCCTCTGACCCCCGACCTGCATTAAAGATCCTTGAGGACGATGTGTGTCTGCTCTTCCAGAGACAGAAGACTAGAAGAGCTCCAGGACCTGATGGTGTGTTTCCCTCCTATCTGAAAGTCTGTGCCAACCAACTGGCCTCCATCTTTAAGAGATCTCTGGAGCTGTGTGAAGTCCCCTCCTGCTTCAAATGCTCCACTGTCATCTTGATCTCAAAGAAGTCCACCAAAGGATTAAATGACTACAAGCAAGCAGCAGGTGAGCACTGAAAAAGCATCACATCCCACTAAGACCATCAGCACCGGCCTCCCCCAGGGGTATGTTTTTTCCTCACTGCTCTTCTCCCTCTACACTAATGGATGCTCCTCAGGAGAATAATCTGTGAAACTCTTTAAGTTCATGGATGACAGGTACATCCATGAATCCACTGTCTGGTCCAGAACATGCTTACACATAACTGGTTAACAGTCAGGATGATATTTTCTGAGCCAAGGGAGTCCGAACAGAATGTCCCAAACTTAGACAGAATAGAATAAATAGAATAGATAAATAGAATCAGTAGGATAATATTAATAATCAAGTATAGGCAGGGAGGCGTCTTCTCTGTTTTATTCCAGGAAAGGAGCAGATACGGGCGAGGTCAGATGTGAACGGAGAGAGGAGAAGATTCACAGGGAGACAGAGGGACCGCCATGCCGCTTCCGGAAGTAGTCATAATAATACTTGTTATTGTAAAACTGTATAGCCCAATCTGAAGGTCATCCTTCATGTGAGGCAGGTGGCTGATTTCACACCGAGGTCCAGCGCTGTAAACTTGTAATTTCAATTGTTGAAGCCAATTACATATTTTAAACCATAGACATTCTCCTGTACTTCCTTAAGAAAAAACTGAACATGTCATACCTGGAGCTCACCCTGCTCAAGACAGTGGAGATGATGGTGGACTTTGAGAGACCTACTACTAATTGGTTTTGCCTCATGGGGATGTTTTTATTTCCACATTATTACCCCCAGTTTTGGGGGTCTATTATCCAATTACATGAATTTCAGTATACTTCTACTCAATTGTAACCGTTGTTGTTAGGATTAAATTACTTGGATGTCTTGATGCATGCTCAATTATCCAGCTAAGTAAATCCCTAAAGGTTGATTCTGTTCATCTGGACATAGCGTTTTGAGTGGGAGAAACATTTTGTCGCAGTAATTGGTTACTGCTTTGTAATTTAGTAGTAATAACTTAGAAATTACCATATTATTAGGTTCTTGTTTCTGCCTTGTTACCCTGCTATTATCACTTTATTACCAAGCTGTAAGTGTTACTGCTACTTGTTATGCACAGCAGACAAAAGAAAGATAATTCATTAGTGAAAAAAATAACCTATAACCTAAACCTATAATTACAACTCCTGGTTTCTAATTAAATTTGCTTATGTTAACATATAGCACTACCTTTTTGATGAAAGATGCACACATGCTTTCTCACCAGTGCGGGTATTGACGGTGAAGAAATTCTGTGGGTTTCCACTAATAATGCGGTAGTTGAGCCTCTCAGCAGTAGTGGAGAGTGTGGCATCAGGATCTTGAGCCTCGATCTGGATTACAGAAACATCACGTGGAGAATTCTCAGGCACTGAGGTTCGGTACAGAGGTTCAGAAGTCAACGGGGCGTTGTCATTAACATCCTCCACCTGGATAAATACGTCAATACTGGTGAACTGAGGAACCACACCGTGGTCGGTGGCATAAACTGTTAGCCAATAGGAGTCCTTGCTCTCTCGGTCCAACATATCAGTGGTGTAGATCACGCCTAATAGGGGAAAAGACAAAAAGAACAAGAGCAAGAACTTACTACAAAAGTATCAAAAAAAGAAATGCCACCTATTCAAGTAATGCCAAAGCTGTTTTACACTGTAGCTGTACAACTGGCTAGTTCTATTTTAAACAAGAATAGAAATTTCAGTGAATCATTTCCATTTTGTAGTTCAGCAGGTAGAGAAGGTCATTTAATAATCCGAAGATTGGTGGCTCAATGTTAGCCCCAGTCTGCATGACAAAAATCCTTGGGCAAGAGGACAACCCCAAGTTGCTCTGATACATCCATCAGAGTAATACAATCCATGTTTCCATGTCTCTGTATTTATGTTAGACATAGACTTTATTTAATCCCACACTGGGGAAATTCACTTGTTACAGCAGCGCAAGGGACAACAAGAAAAGGTGAATTAGAGATGCATTAGAAAACAATAAAAAATAAATAAGAAAAATAGCCTGGAAATAAAAAAAAACGGAAAATGCTATACTATGGACACATGGGTTACTATATACATTAAAATGCACAAAGATTTTCCTTTTAATATATACATAAAGTACAGTGAGAATGATCATAATATGAATGTATTTATAAACAGTATTTATCCTATAGGTCTGTATAGCCTGACTGACTCAATCAGGTCGATCCCCGGGCTCTCTGTCCTGGTCGTTCTGTCCTTGGGCAAGACACTTTACCCTACTTAC
>NW_024583087.1:80066-91091 GCF_018398535.1 Haplochromis burtoni | reverse complement strand
GCGATATGGCAGCCTCGCTTCTGTCAGTCTGCCCCAGGGCAGCTGTGGCTACAACTGTAGCTTGCCTCCACCAGTGTATGAATGTGAGAGTGAATGAATAATGGTATTGTAAAGCGCTTTGGGTGCCTTGAAAAGCGCTATATAAATCCAATCCATTATTATTATATCAGCAAATAGGCTACCTATTCCAGAGCCCACAGTTTTTAGTGGTGATCCACTCAAGTTTAATCATTGGAAGTCATCCTTCCAAGCTCTAATTGAAAAGAAAAACATTCCAAGCTCAGAGAAAATATTCTTCCTTCAGAAATCTGTTGGAGGAGTGGCTAGAGAGGCATTAGACGGTTATTTTCTGATTGGTTCAGATACTGCATATGATGCTGCATGGGAACTGCTCAATGAGCGATACAGCCAGCCTTTTATGATTGCCAAAAGCCTGCCGAGACAAATTACATGCCTGGCCAAAAACAGCGTGAAGAGAGAGCGCTGACGTAAGGAAATTTGTGGACTTTTTACACAGTTGTGAATGTGCCATGGGTCACAATGAGAGTCTGCGTATTCTTGGTGATGGCATTGAAAATCAAAAACTGACAGCCAAGTTGCCTGACTGGTTAAGCAACAGATGGAACCAAAAAGCCACGCAGTATCAGCTAGAGCAGGGGTGGGCAACTCCAGGCCTCGAGGGCCGGTGTCCCTGCAGGTTTTAGATATGTCCTTCAACCAACACAGTTGATTTAAATGGCTAACGGCCTGGTAACGAACTAATCATGTGGTTCAGGTGTGTTGACCCAAGGTGAGATCTAAAACCTGCAGGACACCGGCCCTTGGGGCCTGGAATTGCCCACCCCTGAGGATGGAAGCATGGAAGGTTCCCAGATTTTAAGTATTTTTGTAACTTTCCTGACTTTGCAGCAAGGGGATTTGGAAAAGACAAGATCTAAACCTCAGAATGTAGTGACCTCTAAGAACCAAGCAGCAAGTGCAAGGATTTTTGCAACTAACACCACTGAGAAAAACATAAGCACATGTATGTTTTGTAAGAAAACAGGATATGTCTTGCACAAGTGTCGTAGACTAACTGCAAGGCCAGTTGCTGACCGAGTGAAGTTCATTCAAGGTGAGAAACTGTGCTTTGGCTGTTTGAGTCCTGGCCATCAATCCAAGAACTGCAGCAACTGGATGGTCTGTAACACCTGCTCAAAATGCCACCCCACATGCCTACATGAGGACCGCTCAAAACAACAAGACAATGACGAGACAAGGTGCAGTAACGAAAGAAAGCCACAATCGCCGCAAGACACCATTCAAAAAACCACATCCAATAGAGTTGTGCATGATGGTAATAGTGCTCAGACTTCAGCAATAGTTCCTGTTTATGCATCAATGCCAAGTAATTCAAATAAAGAAGTCCTCGTCTATGCTCTGTTAGATTCACAAAGTGACTCTTTGTTCATTCTTGAAGAAGTAGCGGATGCGCTTGATGTTAATGCAGAGCCAGTTAAGTTGAAGCTGACCACAGTGTTGTCTAAGGAGACAATTGTACCATGCAAAAGACTCAAATAAGAGGGTTATCTTCTAAGAAGATCACAGTGTCAACGGTCTACACACGTGAATTCATACCTGCCAATCGTACACACATTCCAACGCCAGACTGCAAGGACATGGCCTCATTTAGAGCATCTTGTGGAACACATTGCCCCGCCGAAGAAATGTGAAATCGGTCTTCTTATCGGGTATAACTGTTCACAAGCACTAATGCCTAGAGAAGTTATGAGTGATGAGAACAACCAGCCCTTCGTACAGAAAACTGATGTAGGCTGGTGCAAAGTGAGCTATGGAGATCCAGGCGAACACTACAGTGATGCAATTGGAGTAAGTCACCACATCATTGTAAAGCGAGTGACCCCTGAACCCAAAGTAACAAGTAAGGTGAAGAGCGAAGTTCATTATGCTTGCAAGACAAGAATTAAGGAGTTGACTGCGCCAGAAGATGTATTTAAGGTGCTGAAATCTGACTTCAGTGAAAGGCTTGGAGAAGAGGCAAATCTCTTGCAAGAAGATCTCCGGTTTTTGACTAAAATGCATGAAGAAATAAAGCACAAAGAAGACGGAAATGCCTCTGCCTTTTAAACAGAGCAGACCAGAGCTACCAAACAATAATAAGCTGTTCAACACCTCATGTGCTTGGAGAGGAAGCTCAAGAGAGACCAGAAATATTGGACAGACTACATGAACTTCATGAAAGACATTATCAGCCATGGTGAAGCAGAAAAGGTCCCAGAAGAAGATCTTGATATACAGTCAGCTTGGTATACAGTGGGGCAAAAAAGTATTTAGTCAGCCACCGATTGTGCAAGTTCCCCCACTTAAAATGATGACAGAAGTCAGTAATTTGCACCAGAGGTACACTTCAACTGTGAGAGACAGAATGTGAAAAAAAAATCCATGAATCCACATGGTAGGATTTGTAAAGAATTTATTCGTAAATTAGGGTGGAAAATAAGTATTTGGTCACCTCAAACAAGGAAAATCTCTGGCTCTCACAGACCTGTAACATCTTCTGTAAGAAGCTTTTCTGTCCCCCACTCGTTACCTGTATGAATGGCACCTGTTTGAACTCATCATCTGTATAAAAGACACCTGTCCACAGCCTCAAACAGTCAGACTCCAAACTCCGCCATGGCCAAGACCAAAGAGCTTTCGAAGGACACCAGGAAAAGTATTGTAGACCTGCACCAGACTGGGAAGAGTGAATCTACAATAGGCAAGCAGCTTGGTGTGAAAAAAATCAACTGTGGGAGCAATCATCAGAAAATGGAAGACATACAAGACCACTGATAATCTCCCTCGATCTGGGGCTCCACGCAAGATCTCATCCCGTGGGGTCAAAATGATCATGAGAACGGTGAGCAAAGATCCCAGAACCACACGGGGGGACCTGGTGAATGACCTGCAGAGAGCTGGGACCAAAGTAACAAAGGTCACCATCAGTAACACACTACAACGGCAGGGAATCAAATCCCGCAGTGCCAGACGTGTTCCGCTGCTGAAGCCAGTGCATGTCCAGGCCCGTCTGAAGTTTGCCAGAGAGCACATGGATGATACAGCAGAGGATTGGGAGAATGTCATGTGGTCAGATGAAACAAAGTAAAACTTTTTGATATAAACTCAACTCGTGTTCGTTTTTATCAGAAGGACTACTGGATGTTTGGCATCCCAAGGAAACATTACCTACGTGGAATGCATGTTTGTTGTAACACATCATCTTTTTTCTTGGCAAGGTTTAAGGACGACTTGAATCCGTGTTAAGGACAGCGACTGATATGTGTCCATGTTCGTGTTAGATTTGTTGTAGCAAAACCTCCTTCCATCAGTGTAGGAACTTTAAGATGGAATGACGAGTCTGGGTCTCCAACAGACAATGATCCAAAACAACCTTTCCCGGTCACAAATTAGTGCTCCGTAAAGGCATTTGGGAAAAGTCGCTGTGATTTACTAGCCATCCCAACCTCAACCCATAGGAAAATCTGGTTCGTTATTTGAAATGTCGGTTTGGTTGGTTGCTCTGCGTACATCCCAAAACATCACTATCTCGGGAAAGATGCTGCATAGAATCAAAAACCACTACTTGGTGTTTGTGGCAAACCTGTAAATACTATAGTAAACTTGGACCTTCTGGTTTTCAAACAAACGTGTTTATTTACCAAAGTATTGATTGTTTTTGTTAGGTGACCAAATACTTATTTTCCACCCTGATTTACGAATAAATTCTTTACAAATCCTACCATGTGAATTCATGGATTTTTTTTTCACATTCTGTCTCTCACAGTTGAAGTGTACCTCTGGTGCAAATTACTGACCTCTGTCATCATTTTAGGTGGGGGAACTTGCACAATCGGTGGCTGACTAAATACTTTTTTTGCCCCACTGTATTCCCCACCATGGTGTATACCACCCTCAAAAGCCAGAGAAACTGCGAGTGGTCTTCGATTGCTCGGCAAGATTTCAAGATATATCATTGAATGACCACCTTCTTACAGGGCCAGAGCTCACAAACACCTTGGTGGGAGTTCTTTGTAGATTTCGAAAGGGCCCAGTCGCTATTATGTGTGATGTGGAATGAATGTTCCATCAATTCCATGTAAAGTCTGAAGACCAAGACTACTTGAGGTTCTTATGGTGGGAGAATGGTGATCTCGAGTCTCTGCCATCAGTTTTTTGGATGAAAGTCCATTTGTTTAGAGCAGCTTCCTCACCTGGCTGTGCCAATTTTGGACTTAAACATCTAGCCACAGAAGGTCAGGATCGATTTAGCCAAAGCACTGTCAAGTTCATCTGAAGAAATTTTTATGTTGATGATGGACTGGTGAGTGTAAGGTCTGATGCTGAGGCAATCGAGCTGATTAAGGAAGCGAGAGAGTTCTGCAGTGCAGGCAAGCTTAGACTACACAAGTTCATTCCCAACAGCAAGAAGGTATTGGAGTCAATACCAAAGGAACAGTGTGCTGACATTGTCAAAGAGCTGGACATAGATTTAGGGGAGCCGCTCCTAGAAAAAGCACTGGGTGTGCAATGGTGCGTATCCTCTGATGACTTTCAGTTCAGAGTAACTGTCAAGAAACACTCAACTCAACCAATGGTATCATGTGCAATCCGAAGACAATCCGGCGGACCATGCTTCGGGAGGGTTATCGGCAGATCAGCTCGTTGCTTCAAATTGGTTCACTGGCCCAGACTTTCTGTGGGAAAAGGAGCTACCCACCAGAGATGCTCAGGTGGGAGAGGTTAGTGACAATGATCCAGAACTTCGAAGGGCTCAGGTGTTCAACACCAGGTGCAAGGTTAAATAGAACATTGTTGGACCGCCTGACTAAGTTTTCTGACTGGAAAAGAGCTGTTAAGGCTATTGCTTGTCTTAAACGTCATGCTAAGCAAGTCAAGGGTCTTGGTCCCAAACTCAATGGAAGTACAAGTGTTGAGGAAAGACAACAAGCTGAACTTTTCATAATCAGATTGGTCCAAAGAGAAGCATTCAGCAGTGAAATCAAGAATTTACAGCAATGCAAGGACGTAAAATCCAAAGACAAAGCAAACTAGCTATGCAAATTAAGTCAATTTTTGGATGAGCAGGGTGTGCTGAGATTAGGCGGCCGCTTAACAAAAAGTGATCTTCATCCACGTGTTAAACATCCTGCCATTCTGCCAAAAACAAGTCACGTGTCTTCTTTATTGATCAAGCATTATCATGAGAAAGTACAGCATCAAGGAAGAGGTATGACTGTAAATGAATTGCGATCTAATGGGATATGGGTCATTGGATGCAGCAGTGCAGTTGCCTCACATATCTTTAAGTGTGTCACATGCAGGAAGTATAGAAGGAACACACAAGATCCAAAAATGGCAGATTTGCCAGAGGACAGAATGGAAATTACCCCTCCATTCACATATTGTGGCATGGATTGCTTTGGACTGTTCTATGTGAAGGATGCAAGAAAGGAACTGAAGAAGTATGGTCTTCTCTTCACTTGTATGTGTTGCAGAGCTGTACATATCGAAATGCTTGATGTGTCACGGTTCTGGGTCAGTTTGACCCAGTATTTTGAGTTGTCATGTTTTGGTTTGATTTTGTATTTTGTATTATATTCTGATTCTTGTTCTTCCTTGACTATTATTAGAATTCTATGTTTCAGTTTAGTTAAGGGTTTAGTTCTTAGGTTTTGTTTTGGTGTCCTCGTTTTTCCTGCAGGTGTAGTTTAGAGTCTTGTCTGCGTCTTTGTGTTGTTATTGTCACGGTCCTGGGTCTGTGACCCAGTGTTTTGAGTTTCTTGTGCCTCTGAGTTTTTTGTATTATGTTCTTAGTTCTCTTTGTTGTCCCAGCTTATTCTTTAGTGTAGTGTCTTAGTTTGGTTTTCTTGTATTCTGTTTAGTTCTCTGAGTATTTAGTAGCTGCCCTCTGTGTCTCTTTGTTGTTGGTGTTGTCTGTGTTCTTAGTTGCTCTGTCTCCCCTAGTCTAGTTCGCGTCTCTGTGTCATACTTCCTGTTTTACATTGAAGGTCCGTGTCTTATGTGAATGTGTTCAGTTTACGCTTCCTTGTCTTGTCAGTTCTTATTTCCCCCAGCTGTGCTCTCCTTCTGTGTCTCATTCCCCTCGTTGCTTCCCAGTATATTTAAACCCTGTGTTTCTCTGAGTCTGTGTCGCGTCGTCCCTCATGCTGTGTGGATCTCCCTGTGAGTTTTAGCTCATTGTTTCCCAGTTTAGCTTAGTTTACTTTGTATGCTCGTTTTTCTGTGACCAGCAAATAAAGCTGTGATTTTGAGTTCATCCCCTGAGTCTGAGTCCTGCACTTTGAGTCCTCATCTCCTGCCTGCCACACAGCATTTCATGACAGTTATTTCCTTTTTTACTTTGAAGGTTCATGTCCATGTGTGATGTCAGCGTGTTCAGTTTTACTTCTCCCCTGACTTTTTATCTGATCTAGTCCTCAGTTCAGAAAAAAAGTTATATAGTGGGTTATTTTAACATCAATATATAAGGCTCAACCGCAGTGGAGGGGTGGTGCAGTGGGTTCAGAGGCACTGGTAGGGGAGTCTGCTTGACGCATCTGTGGGTAGATATTTAATCATGCCTCTGCTGCCTCTAAAAACAGTAGCATGTTGGGAGAAGGAGAGTACTGAGCTGGATGTATGAAAACAGAGCAGAGGAGCAGTGAGTTTTAAGCTGTGTTATTTTCAGCCAAAGTGTGTGAATAAAATAGAATTTGCACTTATCCAAGCGTCTCCAGTGTCAAGTTGGGTAAGTCAGTAATATTAATCCCGGATCGTAAATGATCGCATTCTATTTTAACGAACTCTGGAACTGTCCTGATATATGTCTTAGGAAATGGACATTTAACAGTACTCCCTAAAAACACTATTTTTGAGTGATCATATTTAGATAATGTTTAATTTTTTGAATTACAGTAACAGCACTTTAGCCAGCCTGACAAAGAGTTAGAGCCAAGCAGTCCTTAAGCTTTACCTAGTAATGACTTGATGAATATTCAAATCCATCGCACACGTGTCATAAAGTGGCGCAAATTTCATAACTGCTGAAATTTACTTAAGGTTTTCTCTCATATCGACCTTTCTACATTCAACAACTTAAGCAATTTCTTTCAATTTATTACTAAATCCTATTCCTCCAAAAATGCTCAAAGAGCAGTTCAGAATATTTTGCTACCACTGAAATTAAAAGAACTGTGCTGTAGCAGTTTGAATGTGTGGCATAGCCTTCAGCTTTCAAGGCCCTCTTCAGTAGAACCAGTTCCCAGTTTGAATTTGAAAGACAGACATCGTCTCCACTTTTTAGATTAGGCTTAAGCGGATAACATTTCAGGGGACTGGGTTTGTGACCCAGCATTTTGAGTTTATTTTGTACTTTTGATTTCTTATCAGGGCTCTACAGTGTGACCAATTGAGTTGCAAATGTGACCTAATTTCTCAATGGTGCAACTAAAAAAAAATCCTAGGTTGCACCAGTGCGACCAGCCGTTTGAGTAAAAAAATTTTTTTTAAAAAAAGTGCCCGCAACTCTGAAAGTCCGTGTGCTCAACAACAAACAACATTATGCCCAAATCGTGGTCTAAACCAATCAGAGATAGTCAGGGGTGGGACCTCTTTAATTGTCTGTGGTCCAGATATTCCCGTTGGCCTACATGTATGTACGTTTGATAGTCCAGACGGATAGATAGAGGTGAGTAGTAGGGTGGGTTTCAATAATCGATATTCCGATTAACCCTCTCAGGCTCAAATTAAACTTTTTGTTGCTAATGCACAACCAAGTCCTGCAGTGGTACTTCTGAGTAAAAAAAAAACCCTCATAAAATATGTATGTGGGGTAATTAGGTTGTTAGTTTTTAACTGTTGCAAATCGGCAACGCCTGCCTTGAGAGGGTTAAAACTGATTTTAGCTTGAATAACGCAATATTGATTCATTAAATCCTGAATCAATTGTTAAATATAAATGCATTTTGCCAGTAATGCCAGGAGGTCACCAACCTATTTCAACAACCACCAAACAGCTAAAACAGTAAATGAGAGCAAGTAAACAGATTCCAGATAAATGTAAACACAAAGTGTGGACCTGACGCATCAGTGAGTCGACAGCACACAGATTTTGAGCTACAGGTTTTGTCCCTCTCAGACCAAAATGCACTTCAAGAACAGTTTCCCCATCTTAAATCTCTGTTTTCTGCATTATTCATTTGCTTATTACACACCAGTCTACCATTGTGTACAGCGCTGTCGGTCGCTAAAGCCTCATTTCTGCTGTTCAATACTGAAGAAATATAAACATTTTACAATGATGCCAAATTACAAAACGCTTAGCCATGTCTCTAATAAAGTCTCTGTAACATTACTCTGCTTCACTTCAGCAGCATCGGGTAATGTTCTTATGTTGATTCATGGTTTTGTTACGTTTTTGTTCTACTGCAGAATATTTTTAAGGCAGTTATCTGCTATAAAAAGCGTGGCCAGGAAAATCTCCATCATGTTTTTGTGTTTTATCCTCAGTTACTTTGACACAAAGGCATCTGCTGTGATGCTTACACCTCTGATGAAGTCTCACAAGTGTCAGTACTGATAAATTACCAGAATTGTAATATTTCTGACTGTCTGAGTCAAAATTGAATTGAATCGAATCGATTGAAGGAATCAGTGACGATACCCAGCCCTAGTGAGTAGCCTAGGCCTGACAGAGGTGGATGTAGCTGTGGGTAGTGAGAAAAGATGAAAAGAATGATTGAACTTTTTCGTCAAGGCCTGATCCGTCTGAAATTCATAGCCAGCGCTCTGACACGAAGACATTGACCTTTCAGGGTATGTCTAACACTGGTTTGAAGATGGCATTACATAATGAGCCACATATGATCCACTCTGAGCCAGAGCCCACTGAAAGTAAAAGGGGGAAGGAGTAAACATTTGGAAGAGAGTGGCTTGACCAGTTTCCCTGGCTAAGATACAGTAAAGCTGACAACAAGATGCACTGCATTTACTGTTGTGAGTGTGGAAAGACCATGGCCAGCAATACTGCATTTGTTACTGGTGCTAATACATTTTGAATTGAAACGCTGAAAAAGAACAGTGTATCCAGAAATGACATTATATCAGACCTTCGGTTGCACTGATATGCCCAGAGAAAAAGGACGCGTTTGAGAACGTCTCACTCTCCCGACGTACTGTGACGAGGCGGGTTGAGGACATCGCTGAGAACTTGGAGCTTCAGCTGAAGAACAGAGCTGCATTAAATGTTTTTCTCTGGCTTTGGATGAGAGCTGCGATGTGCGTGATACCACCCAGCTTCTCATCTCCTTACGTGGAATAACTGCAGACTTTCAAATGACAGAGGAGCTGGAAGCCATGCAGTCAATGAAAGGAACAACCACCGGTAATGACTTATTCACAGAGGTAAATGCATGTTTGGACAAATTAGGACTGAAATGGGACAATCTGGCAGGTGTAACAACAGATGGTTGTCCAAATCTGACTGGGAAAATGTAGGACTTTTAAAGAGAATGCAGGATAAAGTGACAGAAATTAATCCTGTGCAGAAATTGACAATTTTGCATTGTATTATACATCAGGAAGTGTTGTGTAAGATAGTGTTAAAGATGGACCACGTTGTTGATGTTGTAACTAAAACAGTTAACTTTATCAGAGCAAGAGCATTAAGTCACAGACAATTTATTGCTCTTTTGGAGGAAAATGAGATGGCACATGGTGACATCAGCTACCACTGCTCTGTCAGGTGGCTCAGCCTAAGCAAGGTACTGAAAAGTGTCTGGGATCTGAGAGAACAGATTCAGGATTTCTGTGTGAAGAAAGGACATGACGTCCCAGAGCTTTCCGATGAAGATTGGGTGGCAGAACTCAGATTTGCTGTGGATGTGACTGCACTAATGAACCAATTAAATGTCAAACTGCAGTGCAGGGGACTTTTTGTGCGTGAGATGTACAGTGCAGTAAAGGCTTTCATGAGGAAGTTGCAGCTTATCTCAAGCCAAGTGAAGGACAACCTTCTGACCCACTAAAGGAGGCTCTTCCAAATGCCAATCACCTCCACAAGTACTCAGCCATATTAGAAGTACTGCATGCAGAGTTTTCAAGGCGATTTCAAGATTTCAAAGCTCTTGAAAATGAAATGGACATGATTTCTTCTCCCTTCACCTGCAGTGTGGATAATGCTTCAAGTGATGTTCAGATGGAACTCATTGACCTGCAGTCTGACACACTTCTGGCAGAGCACTTCAAGTCAGTCTCACTGCTGGACTTTTATTCCTCCCTCAAAGAAGAGAACTTTCCACACCTGAGGAATCATGCTCAGCACATTCTTGTCCTATGTATGTGAACAGACATTCTCGGTGATGAAGTTCAACAAATCCAAACACAGGTCCTCTGTCACTGATGACCACCTCTCAGCTGTTCTTCGCATAGCCACCTCAGACATTCAGCCAGATTTCAATGCCCTTGTTTAAACCCAGAACAGACTGGATTGTTCTCACTGAAAAGGAGGAAAACATGACACAAGTCATTGTATTGTTGCATTTCTATAAACTTCTTGTTTGTTGAGTTAAACATGTTAAAATAAAATAACACTGATTCAGTGGTTGTTTTTGTTTTATTTGGCTTATGCATGCACCACAATTTCACATAGCATAGCCCAATATAAATACTTACATTATTTTATATTAGTTTTATTCTTCTGATTACCAGTACCAGCTATTCGTAATATATAATTTAGTGAATTTTACAATTTAAGAAAGATAAGCAGACTTGGGTTCAAGTTGTCGTTGACGTGGCCCTCTGACACAACTCAGGTTTCTCATGTGGCCCCTTGTAAAAATTAATTGCCCACCCCTGCATTATATGCTGCGATAAATGCACTGTCCAAGTGTCCCCTCTCTAGGGATGGGTATTGATAAGATTTTCACGATTCCGATTCCATTTTCGATTCTGTTTAACGATTCGATTCTTTATCGATTCTCTTAT
>NW_024583087.1:75974-78276 GCF_018398535.1 Haplochromis burtoni | reverse complement strand
TAAAAAATGTAATCCGATCCATTAAATATCACGAAAGCACCTCACAAAACTTGCAACACGCCGTAACTCACCTCAGAACGTTAGCACGTCGGAGCAGTATGCATCACGTGATAGAGCGGCTGTGGCATGCGGGACCTGTCGGTGGTCTGGATAGCATTTGGAGCTTCGCTAGCAACCCGGCATTTCATCTCCGACAAAGTTATCCCCGAGAGAAGTAAAGCAAGTGGTATCCATATCTGAATGTTTGTAAAGCATTCCTGCGTTAAGCTTAACACGATATATGGAGCGACTGCCTCTTCTTGCTGCTACTTCAATCATGAATTTTTTCTCCGATATCCGATCCAGTAATTTAGGTCAGTATCGGACCGATACCGATACGTAATATCGGATCGGTCCATCTCTAATTAATACATATATTAAGAGCAAGCTATGGTTTCCTCTCCATACCCCATCACCTTATTATTATACTAAGAAACAGAAAAGAAAAAAAGAGACAACAGACTCCAGTTATTTAGCACAAATATAGAGTGCTAAATAACTACTTATAACAGTAAAGGATGAAGGTTTTATGTGCAGAGGAAAGTCCAAGGACAGAACTATCAGTTTAACTTGCTTTTGGTTGATTTCTGTTTTTATGTTTTAGTTTTTCTGTGAAGCACTTTGTGATTTTTGTCTTGAAAGGTGCTATACAAATACAATTTTACTTACTTGCTTTTACTTTAATATTTAATACTTCATATAAAGCCTTTGTTAGCAATGACAGCTTCAAAATGCCTCCTGAGTAGAAAAAAGTGAGTTGCATGCATTGCTCAGGTCTGAAAAACAGCTCCACACCATGATATTCCCACCTCCAGACTTCACTGTTGGCATGGTATTTTTAGGGTGACATTTGACCACTAAACATAATGTGTGTTATGGCATTCAAAGAGTTCGGTTTGGTCTCATCTGACCAGACTATATTCTGCTGTTGTTCAGCAACCTTTAAACACACTCCAACATGCTTTTGTCAGCAATGGAGTCTTGTGTTGTGAGCACGCATACAGGTCATGGTAGTGGACTTATTGTTTTCTTTGAAACAATTGTGCCTGCTGATTCCAGGTCTTTCTTTTTTTTGACAACTTTATTTATAATTTTCCAGTTTAACAAAAATACAGAAAAATATAACTGGAGTTGCGATTACAAACATTGCCATTGTGAAACAGGTTGCGCAAACCACAGTTTTGCGCACAGTGGCAAACCAGTTGGATGCAGGAAAATGTATAATCTATGCACACAAACAAGAAATACTACCATGTGAACAGGGTAGAAAACAAAAATAAAATAAAATAAATAAATAAATAAAAGGGGGGGGCGCTGCATTGTGTGCAGTTCTTGTTGGCTTGTTACAGAGAGTAGGTGGCTTTAAAGAAGAAGAAAAAAACCCCACAGATAAAAAGCAGTATTACATCATACTTCAGTAAATGACAACTTCTCCACATATTCAATAAAGGATGACCAGGATTTGTAGTATTTACTTTGAGACCCTCTCAAACTGTATCTCAAATGCTTTATCTGCAAGCACTTCATTACTTCTCTCACACAATGAACAAACACTGGTGGACCTGAATCCTTCCATTTAAGAAGAATTAGCGTGCGTTCCAGGAGAGTTGAGAAAGATTAAAATAAACAATACAATCAATAGACATTATACACAATGTAAAAGATCAAATGTAAATAATGTAAAGAATATAAAATATGTAGATCAACAAAAGGCTTGTTTGAGCAAAAAAGTTTTTAACTGCTTTTTAAAAGAATCCACAGAGCAACTAAGGTGTGTTGCTTATGAAATCCATGAAGTGCTAGCAAGAAAACTGTGAATGGAGAGCAGTGTTAAGGCATAAACAGTTATTATCACAAAGATCATTACCCTTACACCTCCAGACTCACTAATTACCACGGTAAACAGCCATACTCTAAAAATGTATGGCTGGAGCATGCAGTAAAACCCGCTGCAACATGTAAATGCAGGTACGAGTCACAAATAAAGGGCTAACGCGCTGCTCAAAAACACTAAAATCTATAATAACATATATTTTAAACAACGTTAAAAAAAAGGGCCAAGTGATTTGCTTCTGTCACAGCTGCAATCATTTTACGAGAGGCCACAGTAGCTCTCAGGGTGTATATATTCTCGAAAGGCAGACCAAAAAAAAGGAAGAGGGTGGGGTGTTTCAGAAGAGACACACTAAATTTGGACAGTAAGTAGTATCACCCCGTCTGCGCGGTACACCGCACATTCGCAACGCCCCATTTATCCACTATC
>NW_024583087.1:55954-66259 GCF_018398535.1 Haplochromis burtoni | reverse complement strand
CCCCCCGCGACCCTGAAAAGGATAAGCGGTAGCGAATGGATGGATGGATGGATAGTCCACTTTTTGTCATTGTGTCCTGGTCCGGCTATCTTTTATTGCACAATATCTTCATATTCCATGTTCCATATTCATTACTTATAGCGGGGACTATTTTAATAAATTATTATCTGGGTGTTCTAAAAGCTGCAGTTAGAGTATTAACAATAATGCGAAAATAACTAAACAGCCAATTTGTGCAGATTTTATATCTGAAAAAGCACGGTAGGTTACTGTGTTCCCCAACTCACGCTGTATTGACTTCTTTGTTTATTTTAGTTAAAACAATACACTTCAGTAACAAGAACGTTACAACACTAGACAATTTTATACAACCATATAGTGTTTTAAAACCATAATTCAAACTGTTATGCAATAATTCTCATTTGCCATGACTAAAAGCATGACACGCAATATCATTTTCAAAGAAAACTCACCTGTCTCTTCATCTATGGCAAATCTTCCAAGCCCACTCCCATCTCGAATGGAGTACTGAACTTCTCCATCTCTGCCAGCATCATCATCATTAGCTGTGACCTGGAGTAGAGTGGTTCCAATCCGGGCATTTTCTTTAACTAATCCAGTCAAAGCAAAATCAGAAAAGTATGGGGCATAGAGGTTTTCATTCACATCTACAACCTCCACCTCCACAAAGGTAACAGAAAGAAGAGAAACAGGCCTTCCTTTGTCTTTGGCCTTTACAGTAAGGTTGTAGAACTGCTGTGTCTCATAGTCCAGCTCCTTTGTGAGTCGAATAACTCCATTTGCCCTGTCTACTTCAAACCATCCATTATAATCACTGGCTAGGGAGTACCGAACCTGGCCTCCCAACCCCAAATCTGGATCCAGAGTTTCTAACCAGGCTACAACTGTTCCTACTGGGAGATCCTCCAGAACCCTGGTTCTGTACACAGCAGGGATAAATAGTGGAGGACAGTCATTTACATCCTCCAAAATGATTTTCAGTGTGGTTACAGAAAACTTCTGGCTTCCTTTCTCCGCTTTGTCCCGAGCCTCAATTTTTAGGTTAAACGTAGAGACAAACTCCCTGTCTAGTTGGCCAGCAACATATAATATCCCACTAGTGGAATTGATACCAAACTGAGTGGTGCTTGTCAAAAGAGAGTATACAATCTCGCCATTGGGCCCAAGATCTTTGTCAATGGCCTCAACCTGGATGACGTCAGTACCTATGGCTAGGTTTTCAGGTATGACAATTCTAAAGCCTCCTTCTTGCAAAAATTGGGGTGCATTATCATTTGCATCTTCTATATAGACAGTAAGCAACCGCCAGGAACTTTTCTGTGGAAGGCCAAGGTCATAGAGAGTTAAGTTGAGGAGATAGCGATCTCTTTTTTCTCTGTCCATGTGTAGGAACACACTGATAAGTCCCGTCTGTATGTCAATGGTAAAACAGTTATCAATATTTCCATCTGAAATAGAGTATAGAATTTGACCATTGAAACCTGTGTCCCCATCATAGGCATTCACATTGAAAACACTTGAGCCTACCTTAAGGTCTTCCTGCACAGTAATATCTGTGGGAAATGTTTTGTCAAACTGGGGTGTCTGCCGATTCACAGAAAAAAGGTCAATAAAACCTTCCTCAATTTTAGGTTTATTGCTAGCTTTGGACTTTTTCAGTAACTTTTCAGCTAATTTTTGAGCCACATTTGTTTCTTTACATGTGAAACGTTTGGAAGAAGATTTTCCATAAACAACTGAGATATTGACAAACATAGGATCCGAAAAGCTCTCACCATCAGTGGCAGTTATTTTTAAACTAAATAAACCACTCTTTGGATGGGCTCTTGAGAGAGAATGCTGCAGTGCAAGAACCCCTGAATCTGGGTTGAGGTCAAAGTACCCCTGTTCGTTACCTGAAATAATCTTATATTTCACTAACTCTAATTCATCTATATCAATTGCAGACATTGTAGTAATAACTTCATTTACTGGAAAATCCTCAGGAATAATCCCCTGGCATGCTACCTTCTCAAACAATGGCTGATTATCATTTACATTTTCTAGATGGATTGTTACATTGACTTCACTTTCTCGTCTGTAAGGAGACCCCCAGTCAGATGCTCTGACTATGAACATAAAGCTTTCTGATGAGGATTCAAAATCCAGCTCTTCAGTAGTGCTTATAACACCAGAAAACTGATTGATTTTAAAGGGTAATGGCTGAAGACTGGAAATGCTGTAAGTTATGTATCCATTTTCACCTTTATCTTTATCAACTGCAGAAATTGTTAATACACTGGTTGCAACTGGTACACTTTCATTAACAAAAACCTCATAAGAGGACTGAGCAAATGTTGGTGTGTGATCATTGGCATCCTCAATGGTTACCCTCACTTTAACTTTGAGATTACTATCCATTTCCACTACTTCAAGATTAAAGACATCCTGGAACACCTGAGTGAACCAGCGAGCAGTAGAGATTACACCCGTTAGGGTATTCATTTGAAAAAAGGATGAATCCGCAGAGGTTGTTAAGATATATTCTGCATCATCAGGTTCTGGTGTGATTTTAACAGCCACTACAAGTGTACCTGGAGGTGAAATTTCATTTAAACTGACATCATACAACTCTTGCATAAATTTAGCATCTGAATTTTGATGTTTTTCGACCTTGATTTGGATGACTTCAACAGCAGATAACTTCTGTGGGGTGCCCCTGTCTTTAGCCTGCAAGCTAAGATTACAGCCATAAGGGTACGTTTGACTTATTGACTCAAAGGCTTTAATAGCAAACTCTCCTTCTTTAGTTCTGTCAACAAAAAACTGCTCTGACGGATCTCCTCCTACAATGACCAAGGAATCTATTTCTCCATTTAAGCCTTCATCTTGGTCCTCAACAGTAACCACTGCATACACAAGATTTTTATCCAGCCATGAGGGGCTGTGGGTGAGGACATTCATGAGTGGAGCATGTTCATTTAAACGCTCTACATGGACAAAAAGTTTGGCTGTGCTGCTGATACCATTATTTCCATAAAGCTTCATGCCACGGTCCACCGCTAGAATTTCTAAGTCATAACGGTTCTGCTCATCGACATTAAGCCTTCCACTGAGAGTAACCACTCCACTAGTTGGGTGTACAGCAAACAGTTCAGTTTTTTCCTTGAAAAAATAGTAAAACTCTCCATTGGAACCGATATCCGCATCTGTGGCAGTAACTTGTGCTATACTAGTTCTGAGAGGGGTACTCTCTGCTATGGTGACGGAGTATGTGGTAGGAGAGAACAAGGGCCGGAGGTCATTCATATCCAAAACCTGAATACTGACTTTAGTCCAGGTCTCAAGAAGAGCCTCTCCCTTGACAGAAGCTTTCACTGTCAATACATAATTATCCTGAATCTCTCGGTTCAATATGGCGGCATTACCACCTTTAGTCCTTATGCGTAAGAAACAGAAGTCTCCGAGTACATACTCCTCTGCCTTGAAAAAACCGTCATCGTCACCTGAGGTGATTCTGTAGCGGATCTCCCAGGAGTGCTGGGCGAGGTGGATGCCCATTTTAATTTTACTGTTGGCATAGGTGCGTGCTGCTGAGTTTTCATAAATTGTGGCATGGTAGACAGGCTGAGTGAAGCTGAAGTGAGATTCATCTTGAGGAGCCCCATGGGTGTTCTGACTGTTGCAGAGTGGTGACTTCAAGAATACCAACAGCAGCAGCAAGGCCAGGCGGAGATGAGGGGCTCGAATGCCTTCCCACTGGCTCATATTCATATCCATTCCATCATAACTCCATGCTGAAGCAGTCTAGAAAAAGAAAGGCAGAGACATAGAGAGAAACGTCAGCAACAGGAGGGGGGATTCTTTTCATTCACAGTCTCTGCCAATTAACCATAGTTAATAGCCATAGTTAACCATTAGAGGAGTAGAGATGGTGAAAGAGATGACCGAGCTGAGTGCAGTTACTTGGCAGCCATAATGAAACTTACATCATCCTTGTGCAGTATGTGGATACCGACAACTGCTACTTTTAGAAAAAAAAAAAGCTGTGGTTGTTTGTCAAGGAACAAAACAATTATATGGTTAGGAAGAATTGTATCATCATCAACATACTATAGAACATAACTGCAGAGACAAATTGCTACTATACTTTGACCCTATCATAACCCATTTTCTAAATTACTTGAAAATTGCAGTACTATATTTCAAAACCATGTAATATCACCAAAAGTAAGCCAGATGTGGTTTCAAATGCAAAGTAGCTACTTTTTTCAAAGTGTTCTCTCTTTTATTAAAAAAGAAAGTGCTGTGTTCTGTAAGTAAGCAGCCACAAGTATGTGCCAATCTGCACTTTTGGCCTGAAACCTTTTCCAGTAAAAGCCATGCTGTAGCTGTAAGACTACCACAATAGTCTGCATTTTGGTGACTAAGCACTTTCTCCACAAGGGATAAAGAGATGGAGTGGAAAGGCAGATGGTTTCCGAGTCTTCTGAAAGAGTATTTACTTTCTGTTGAAAGTAAACCTATTTCGCTTGGCAGCAGTGCCCCCAAATTGAAACAATACAAATTGAAACCTGAGCGCGCATTTAAATAAAATTCAGTAGTCATTCGTGAGTGAAAAATGTGACGATAATCCTAAGAGAAATGCAGAAAATATCACTTTTTCTTCTTTTTCTCTGACATTATTAAACTGTCAACTGAGGCACACTAATTATGCCTCAGTACTGAAATAACCCTTCCAATCTGTTTTTGTTCACTTTTGGCAGAGTCACTACGTATCTTAGCTAATACAGTAATAATACATACAAATGGTTGTTTTTCCCTATTTGTACTTGGAGTAGAAACAATTTAAGGGATTCTGTCATTGCAACATCTGACACCAGTTCACAACTTTAGGTTTATTGCTGTCTCAATACATTTCCTGAAAGGCATGGTTCTGCCAAAATTTATAGCAGACAGCTGCCGCTCGCAAAAGGAGCAATGGCAAATGACAAAGCAGTGGAAGCTGAAAAATTGCTAGAAGTGTAACTAACAGAGGTATAACGGACTGAAAAAAGATGAGTGAAGAAGAAACACTCATTCTGCATTTATTGATTAGTTATTATTAATCGCTGGCGGTCTTCTGCAGCCTGTTTTTGTCCTGTCTTCCAACCTGGTTTATCTGGACGTTTTTTCTGTTAGAAGGAAGAAACCTTGCCACCGTCGCCAAAATACTGGCTCATGATTGTTAGGGTTTTCTCTGTTTTGTTTGTATTACTGTAATTTCTTTACTTTACAACATAAATTAACTGTGATGTATCACATCTTTGGAAAGCTGAGTACAATTTCTCTAGCCACACCCAGGCCTGATTACTGCCACACCTGTTCTCAATCAAGAAATACCGTAAATAAGACCTGCCTGACAAAGTCGAGTAGACCAAAAGGTTCTCAAAAGCCAGACATCATGCTGTGATCCAAGAAATTCATGAACAAATGAGAAACAAAATTATTGAGATCTCTCAGTGTGGAAAATGTTATAAAGCCATTTCTAAAGCTGAGGGACTCCAGCAGACCACAGTATTATCCACAAATGGCGAAAACATGGAACAGTGGTGAAACTTCCCAGGAGTGGCCAGCCGACCAAATTTACCCCAAGACCACAGCTCCTGGGATATTTTTGGTCCAAGAGGTCACAAAAGACCACAGAACAACAACCAAAGAACTGCAGGCCTCACTTGCCTTAGTGTTCATGATTCCACCATAAGAAAGAGACTGGGCAAAAATGACCTGCATGGCAGTGTTCCAAGACGAAAACCACTGCTGAGCAAAAAGAACATAGAGGCTCCTCTCAGTTTTGCCAGAAAACATCTCGATGAACCCCTAATAATATTTGGTGTAAAATAACGCAGCTCTCAGAAAGCGAACGTTATTTCAACAGTAAAATACATGTGATGGTCTGCGGCCGTTTTGCTGCCTCAGGACCTAGACGACTTGCTGTGGTAAATAGTACCATGAATTCTGCTGTCTATCAAAACATCCTGAAAGAGAATGTCTGCCCATCTGTTTATGACCCCAAACAGAAGCACAATTGGGTTCTGCAGAAGAACAACAATCCAAAACACACCAGCAAGTCCACCTCTGAATGGATTAAGAGAAAGAAAACAAAAACTTTGCAGTAGCCTAGTCAAAGTCCTGACCTGAATCTAGCTGAGATGCCCTGGCATGACCTTAAAAAGACAGTTCATGCTTAAAAAGTCCTCCAATGTAGCTGGGTGCAGCTCCTTTGCAGAGTGAGCTGCAGATGGGCAGGTGGACAACGAGCTCTGTAGTAAAGGTTTAACCCTTGCATGTTATGAGTTCTGTATTCTGATAATTATAACATATACTATATTATGCCTATATTAATTCAAATGCTGCAAATATCCCTCTGTAAGAATTGGGCACCTCAAAATGCCAGTTTTGTCTAATTAAAAGAAGTAAGAAAAAACTTTAGTACCTTTTTTCATTCAACAGTACACAACATTAAGCATTAAGCTTAATATTAGACTCCATCTGCTGAAAAATGTAAACAGTTGACAGTTCTGAGCTGTATTTGATATTATTTTGTCATTGTTGGACAGATGTGGTTTCTGAGGATATAAAAGTTTCAAAATGATAATTATTCATCAAACTTTCCATCTCTTCAGATCTTCTTATTAACACTGTAAACAATGCGAGCTTAAAATAATTTTTCATCATTCTGCTGCATAATTGCTATGTTGTTACTATACCAGCAAATCCCACAAGCTTGTGTCAGCTAAATGTCTGCCACACACACCACATCAGCCACACAAAAAAATAGCATCATTCTCTTGAGAGAAGTCCCACTTACTGTCAGCTCTAAACACCCTGTCATTAGCTTTTTATTACAGGCTAATTAGCCTTGAAATACATGGCAAACGGCAACCAGCAACTTCTACTGGAAAGAGAGATAATGTTGCTTTGTCTGACCTTGCTAATACACAGCTATAGGTTAACATGTAACTCAGAGAAACAGTCCTGCTGGCAAGCCTGCTGGTCATAAAACCTTTATGGATCTATAGAAAGATGTTACCAGCATGTAAAGTTAAGCACACATATGCATGGACACAGGCACATATGCATACATACTCTCAGTGAAAAGCTGACTGAGGCAACAAGGTAATGTGAAGCATAGGGATGGGTATTGAAAACCGGTTCTTGTTGAGAACCGGTTCCCACTGTTTCAATTCCTTGGAATTGTTTGCCATTTTTGCAAACGATTCCCTTATCGATTCCAGTCGCCCCGAATGACGTCACCACGTTGCGGAGCGTCATTTACCTGGCAGGAAACATGGCTGCTAAAACGCTAAAAAGTTTGGTTATACTTTACAAGAACGGAAGACAACAGGGCAACTTGCAATACTTGCAAAGTAGATATTTCATTTAAGGGAGGAAACACTACGAATATGCAAAAGCATTTGCTCACAAAACACACGATGACCTTAAATGAATGTCGTGTTTTTAATTCCGCTCCGGACTCGTGAATCTCAACCCAGCAGCAGCGGGAACATTTGCACGTCCTCTCCCGTTAATGCGGCAGGTAAATAATCAACTAACAGTGCATATTATGTTAGCGCAATCTGCCTTATCTGCCATTACTGCCATTACTGTGCGTTTAGGTGACCATGATGAGAGAGACACACAGAGTCTGACTGGCGCTCGCTGGCAGTTCTCGCTGCAGTCTACCGGTAGCGTCTCCTTTCAAGCCAGGATAGACTAATGTTACCGAGCAGTGACTAAGTTTGTGGTCAAAGGCTTGAACCCATTTGCCACAGCAGGTGCCCCCGATTTTCGGTAAGTGAATGTGTTTAATTGTAGGCAGGGACATTACTGGATATTCTTGTGTAATTGCTACTGAATAATTTATGTTATACTTTGTTATTGCTACAGAAGAATATTTATTTTATTATTTTACATTTACAAATTTTTTCCCCGGGGTCCCTGTGACACCACATTGAAGAGCCGTAGGCTGGATCTCTTAAGATCTCACTGCTGGGTTTGTAAGGCCATGTTACTCCTAAATTTCTATCTTGTTCAAAGAGAAGATATAAAACAAAGTTCTATGCTAATCGACCTTAGTGTTCTCCTTTTTTAAAAAGAATCGATAAGAGAATCGATAAAGAATCGAATCGTTAAACAGAATCGAAAATGGAATCGGAATCGTGAAAATCTTATCAATACCCATCCCTAGTGAAGCAGCAAACAGAATAGTTTTTTTCTTTACCATACAAACAAGTATCTATGCGGTAGAGATCAGAAATGAAAGGTTTCTTCCTTCATGAGTTGACTAGAAATACTCCTCCCCGGGTCTAGGAATTATCAGCCACTCACAATTCACCAGGGCTGCAGACCAAACTCTCTCTGCGTCCAAATGTGGTGAACTTACAAGCTAAGAAGTGAAACAGACAACATATATTGAATCGCTGTGGTTTGGAAGCATTTTGATTAGGACATTAGCCTGTACTGAAAGAAGTCAAGTCAAGTCAGCTTTATTTCTATAGCACTTTTAAAAGACACCAAGTGTTGGTAAAATAAATGAGATAAAAAGATTACAAAACATCTATATATACACACACACATGCATGTGTTTATATGCTTGTATATACAAATTTTTATACAAGCATACAAACACACATATATATAAAAAAGGGTGAGGGTAACAGTGGTCCTCGGAGCGCTAGGTGCAGTGACTCCCAAGCTTGCCGATTGGCTCCAGCAGATCCCAGTATGTGCAATATCTATCTATCTATCTATCTATCTATCTATCTATCTATCTATCTATCTATACACACACACACACATTCGCGTGTGTATCTATACAGAAGACAAAAAGCATATGAAATACAGGTACAGCCACTCAAAACTGCCGCTTTCAGCTGGGAGTCCTCCCTCCTGCCCTTGAGGCGTATCTACTTTCCACTAAAAACATGCTCAATAAACAAAAAAACTTTGACTTGGATAGTTAGCTATAGATTTTTACAGTATTATTACGTTATCAGGGCTCTAGAGTGCGACCAAATTTTTCAATGGTGCGACTAAAAAAAGATCTTAGGTCGCAGCGGTGCGACCAACTCTTCGAGTAAAAAAAAAAGACTCCGCAACTCTGAAAGTCTCCATGTGGTCAACAACAGACACACATTATGCCCCTGTCGTGGTCTAAACCAATCAGAGATAGTAAGGGGTGGGACCTCTCTGATAGGCCGTAGTCCAGTTGAAAGTGCAGGCACATAGAGGTGAGTAGCTTGAATAAAGCGATATCGATTCATTAAATCCTTTTAAATATAAATGTATTTTGCCAGAAACGCCAGATTAAAGCTCACAAAACAATTTCAACAACCACCAAACAGCAAACTAGTGCAGGTACACGGATTCTGCACAAAGAAGTAAACACAGAGCGCAGACGCATCGGAATCAGCTTTCTCTTTCTCGGGTTTCTCACCTCTCACAGGCTGATCCGCAGGACCTATTTACACTCACTCACACAGTCGAGGCTCAAAGCTGACAGCTCACTGATTCTCATGCGTCCTGTCCGTGCTGTGTTTAAGTCTTTTTTGCGCTAAATTCTGAGCTGCAGGTTTTGTCTCTCTCCAACCAAAATTCACTGAACCAGCAGCAAAAGAAGCAGCAAATTACGCTTAACATTTGATAAACATCGTCATAAATTCCCTCTTACTTTTGCTGTTTTGCTTTCACCACGATAAAAATCACACTACATGCACAGCCCTCTCTCTCTCTCTGTGTACTTCAAGAACAGTTCCCCATCTCAAATCTCTGTTTTTGGCATTATTCATTCGCTTATTACCGACCAGTCTAGCGTTGTTTACAGCGCTGTCGGCTGCTGTCTTTATTTCTTTTCTTTTGTTTAACGTAAATGTCCTTGGACAAGAAAGCCTAATTTCTGCTGTTCAATACTGAAGAAATTTAAATGTTTTAAAATTATGCAAAATTGCAGAATATTTTTAAGGTTATCTGCTATAAAAAGTAGAGATGGACCGATCCTGATGTAAATTACTGGATCGGATATCAGAGAGAAATAAAAAGTGTCATCTGATCCATTAAATATCAAAAAAGCACCTCACAAAACTTGCAACATGGCGTAACTCGGCTTATAACCGTAGCACGTTGCAGCAGTGTACTCACGTGATAGAGCGGCTGTGTGTATTTGCAGACTCGTTACCAATCTGGCATTAATCTCCGAGGAACTTATCCCAGAGAGAAGTAAAGCAAGTGTGTAAGTTCATCTCTGAATGTTTGTAAAGCATTCCC
>NW_024583087.1:54157-55253 GCF_018398535.1 Haplochromis burtoni | reverse complement strand
GAACTCTATTAGTTAGGTTGCTTACTCTTTCAAATACCAGAATAGGAATGATTGAGTAGGTTTAAGTTCATTAGATTGATCAGTATTGCTGAACTATGAAATATTTTGGGTTTAGTGTATTTTTTGCATACAGGTATAACAGAATAGCTTTAGTGTTTTTTGTTTTTTTTTAACTTGAGTATGAACTTATACAAAAAGCAGCAAGATATTAAAAAAACATTTTTATTGATTAAAAAACACACTATATCGGATTCATATCGGTATTGGCAAATATGCAAATTTATGATATGGGTATCGGTATCGGACATAAAAAAGTGGTATCGTGCCATCTCTAATAAAAAGCCAGGCCAGGAAAATCTCCTTCATGTTTTTCTGTGTTTTATTCTCAGTTACTTTAACACAAAGGCATCTGCTGTGATGTTCACATCTCTTATAAACTCTCACAAGTATCAATACTGATAAATGATCAGAATTATAATATTTCTGACTGTCTGAGGCAAAATTGAATCAAATCGAATCGGGACCTTGTGAATCGGAATCAAATGGACTTTAGAAATCAGTGATGAAACCCAGCCCTAGTGAGTAAGCCCGACAGAAGTGGATGTAGCTGTGGGTTATAAAAAAGATGAAAAGAACTATTGATAACTTTTTTGTTAAGTTGAGGCCTTATCCGTCTGAAATTCATAGCCAGTGCTCTGAAATGGAGCCATCAACCTCTGAATGTTGAAAAAGCACAGTGTAATCATGTCTCAACAAACTCCACACTGCTCACCTTCACGTAGTATGTGACATGCCCAAACAGAGACAATAAAACACTGGACTTACTGTATGCCAATGCTGAAGAGGCATACAGTTCATCACCTCTCCCTCCACTGGGCAGATCTGACCACAACCTGGTGCACCTTGTCCCTGTGTATGAGCCCTTAGTGCGCAGGGAGCCACCAGCCACCCGCACAGTACAGAGATGGTCGGAGGAGAGTGAGGAGGCTCTTAAGGATTATTTTGAGTCTACTGTGTGGGAGGTGATCTGTGATGACCACGGAGAGGACATTGACAGCCTTGTTAGATGCATTACGGACTATATTAATTTCTGTGT
>NW_024583087.1:50383-53685 GCF_018398535.1 Haplochromis burtoni | reverse complement strand
AGGAGGGAACTGAGGAGGATTAAAGCCAAGAAGGCAGCGGGCCCAGATGGCATCAGCTCAAGGGTCGTCAGGTCCTGCGTGGACCAATTGTGTGGGGTGATGGAGTGCATCTTCAACCTGAGGTTGGGGAGAGTCCCACAGCTCTGGAAAACCTCCTGTGTTGTACCAGTGCAGAAGACATCACGCACCAAGGACCTCAACAGCTACAGGCCGGTGGCTCTGACCCTGGAGCGGCTGGTCCTGGCTCAGCTTCGGTGTCTGGTGAGCTCATCAAACTTCAGTTTGCCTACCAGCCTGGCATTGGAGCAGATGATGCCATCATTCACCTCCTACATCGTTCCCTCTCTCACCTGGAGACCACTGGGAGCACTGTAAGAATCATGTTCTTTGATTTCTCCAGTGCCTTCAACACCATTCTTCCCACAGTCCTGAAGGACAAGCAGGAGAACTCAGGAGTGGACCATCACCTCACTACCTGGATTTTGGACTACCTCACCGACCGACCACAGTATGTGAGAACTCAGGGCTGTGTATCAGACAGGGTCGTCTTCACCATCTACACTGCAGACTTCTCCCACAACTCCACCCAGTGCTTCCGGCAGAAGTTCTCTGATGACACTGCAATAGTCGGCCTCATCACTGATGGGGATGACAAGGAGTACAGAGAACTGACACAAGTCTTTGTGGACTGGTGCCAGCTGAACTACCTCCAGATCAACTGGTGGTAGACTTCCGCAGGCACAAACACTCTCCACTGTAACCACTGAACATCCAAGGTATGGACATTGAGGCTGTAGACAGCTACAGGTACCTTGGTGTTCATCTGAACAACAAACTGGACTGGACTCATAATTCAGACACCCTGTACAGGAAAGGACAGAGCAGGCTGTACCTGCTGCGGAGACTCAGGTCTTTTGGAGTGAAGGGCCCACTCCTGAAGACCTTCTATGACTCTGTGGTGGCCTCAGCCATCTTTTATGGTGTGGTCTGCTGGGGTGGCAACATGTCTGCTGGGGATAGGAAGAGACTGAACAGGCTGATCCGCAGGGCCAGCTCTGTTCTAGGATGCCCTCTGGACCCAGTGGAGGTGGTGAGTGACAGGAGAATGGTGGCTAAGGATAACTGTGTGTATTTATTCTATTTTATTCTACTGTCTATAGTATGTTATTTTATTCTATTCTGTACAGTTGTGTACAGTAAGGTGGGCCATTTATATGGATACACCGTAATAAATGGGAATGGTTGGTGATATTAAAGTCCTGTTTGTGGCACATTAGTATATGTGAGGGGGCAAACTCCTCAAGATGGGTGGTGACCATGGTGGCCATTTAGAAGTCGGCCATCTTGGATACAACTTTTGTTTTTTCAATAGGAAGAGGGCCATGTGACACATCAAACTTATTGGTAATGTCACAAGAAAAACAATGGTGTGCTTGGTTTCAACGTAACTTTATTCTTTCATGAGTTATTTACAAGTTTCTCTTTGTTCACAGCCATTGACATGTCGAAGAGGTTAACACGTGAGGAGCGGATCGAAATTGTGTTGATATCTGGTGAACGCAGTAACCGGGTCATTGCAGCAGATTTCAATGCAAGACACCCTACAGACCACCCATCTCCCATGCTACAGTTAGCAAACTGCTTGCTAAGTTTCGTGAAACTGGTTCAGTGTTGGATTTGCCAAAATGTGGACGCAACTGTCACTATGAAGAAACATCAGTGGCTGTCCTAGCTTCATTCAGCAAGAGCCCACAGCGTAGCACTCGCTGCATGTCACTGGAGAGTGGCATTAGTCGAACATCCCTTCGGCGGATATTAGCTACTCACAAATGGCACCCTTACAAACTCCAGCTACTGCAGCATCTCAACGAGGATGACCCAGATCGGTCGCACAGAATTTGCAGAATGGGCAAAACAAAAATTGGAACAGGACCCTCAGTTCAGCAGAAGATTTTGTTCAGTGATGAGGCAAACTTTTATGTGAATGGTGAAGTTAACAAACAAAACCACCGCTATTGGTCTGACACTAACCCACATTGGATGGATCCCTCCAAGACTGTTGGAACAACAAAAGTGATGGTTTGGTGTGGTATATGGGGTACAACGATAGTGGGTCCATTCTTCATCAATGGAAACCTCAAGGCCACTGGATATTTGAAATTGCTACATGATGATGTGTTTCCCTCTTTATGCACTGAAGCTGGCACGTTCCCTGAGTTTTTCCAGCAAGATGGTGCACCACCACATTATGGGTGCCAGGTCCGAGCATTCCTAGATGAACAGTTTCCTGGAAAGTGGATTGGTCGTCGTGGGCCAGTTGAATGGCCCCCAAGGTCTCCCGATCTGACCCCCTTAGACTTTTATCTTTGGGGTCATCTGAAGGCAATTGTCTATGGTGTGAAGATACGAGATGTGCAGCACCTGAAACTACGGATACTGGATGCCTGTGCTGGCATTTCTCCTGCGGTGTTGCTATCAGTGTGTGAAGAGTGGGAGAAGAGGGTTGCATTGACAATCCTAACACATTTTATAAGTGGTCAGAAACTTGTAAATAACTCATGAAAGAATAAAGTTACGTTGAAACCAAGCACACCATTGTTGTTTCTTGTGACATTACCAATAAGTTTGATGTGTCACATGGCCCTCTTCCTATTGAAAAAACAAAAGTTGTATCCAAGATGGCCGACTTCTAAATGGCCACCATGGTCACCACCCATCTTGAGGAGTTTGCCCCCTCACATATACTAATGTGCCACAAACAGGACTTATATATAATACAATACAATACAACTTTATTTGTATAGCACATTTAAAAGACCAGCGGTACACCAAAGTGCTTTACAATAAAAACAGGAAAATTAAGACAATAAATAAAAGACTATTAACAAAGTACCACATATGTCATCAGGTTAAGGGCACTAATTATACAGTTCAATAAAGGGAATATAAGAACAAAGTACTAAGAACAGATAGAGCTAAAAGTACATAAATAAGAAATTGAACCAAATATAAAATATAAAATAATATAACCAACCATTCCCATTTTATTACAGTGTATCATATAAATGGCCCACCCTGTATATTGGTAAATGGCCTGTATTTAGTATAGCGCTTTACTAGTCCCTAAGGACCCCAAAGCGCTTTACACATCCAGTCATCCACCCATTGGCACAGATCACACTGTGTGTTAGCCACAGCCACCCTGGGGCGCACTGACAGAGGCGAGGCTGCCGGACACTGGCGCCACCGGGCCCTCTGACCACCACCAGTAGGCAACAGGGTGAAGTGTCTTGCCCAAGGAC
>NW_024583087.1:17937-50229 GCF_018398535.1 Haplochromis burtoni | reverse complement strand
ACAACGACCGAGACTGTCCAAGCCGGGGCTCGAACTGGCAACCTTTCGATTACAAGACGAACTGCCAACTCTTGAGCCACGATCGCCCACAGATATTATTCGTATTGTATTCTAATTTTTGCTATATAACATTTGCACTGTCTAGTTCCTGCTGTGACAAAACAAATTTCCCACATGTGGGACTAATAAAGGTTATCTTATCTTATCTTATCTTATCCAGAAAACACATTATATGTCATGATAAATGCACTGCCCAAGTGTCGCCATTCAGCGGCAGGCAGCAGCAAAAAGCACAAGATTGTTAGTTAATCATTTACAAATCAATATTGTCTGTATGGACATCAATTCCACCCCCCCCCCCCAAAAAAAAAGTGCACATGTAAAACTGCGGTATTAAGTGATGCGGTTGAAAAATTTGGGTCCGCCTAACTTTTGTGCTGGTGCACCTAAGAAAAAAAGTTAGGCGCACCAGTGCAGCTGAGGCAAAAAGTTGGTCTAGAGCCCTGGTTATAATATAAAGCCATTGAGGCCACTGTTTTGATTTGGTGCTATATAAATAAAACTGAATTGAAGCTGAGCTTCGGAGAGCTGTTTGAAAGAACACCACTATGATGCTAATGATAATTTTATGGACAGGTAAGAACCTGTCCATAAAGTTGGCCTTAACATTTCTGCAGCAATTAAGCAGCGATTTGTCTGCTGTCATGTTCAGAAATGAAAGTCAGTAATAATCATATTCTATGATTATTGCTGACTTTCGTTTCTGAACATGACAGCAGATACAGTAAATTACTGCATCACTTTCTGTCTGGCAACCTGTATTTTATTTGCTGCAAACATATATCTGTATCAATATTTTATATTAAAGGCTGATTCTATCATAATTATAGAATCCCTGAACAAATTTAAAAGATATGTGTGGCAAGCCTCCACACTAATCCCCCTGGTGGATACACAAGACATTACCACTTGTTTTCCTAAATGCAACTTTGGGGTGTACTCAGGGTTGCATCAACCATGTCATTACGGCCAGCATTTTGGTCAGGATTCCACCAAGCATCCATCATGATCCTGTCACTGATGAGGCAGCCGTTTTAAGTGGCTGTATCTGTACAATTAACAGTACTGCAGGTCTATATGTAAAATGCTTATCAAACTAATGTAACAAACATGAAATAAATTATATAAAAGTTTCAATTTAACACAACTGCCCAGCATAGTAAATTGCTCAGCTTAAGTTGCACAATTACATGGATCCCATAGACCTCAACAGACAAGCCATCTCATGTTAGCTGATAAGTTAATTAGTGAAGCAAAGAGCTACCATAAAGACTGACATTCAATTGAAGATTACTAAACATTAGGGCTGGGTATCGTCACTGATTTCTAGAAGCCAATAGCAAGCGAATAATGCAGAAAACAGATTTCGGGGATAGACTGTTCTTGAAGTACACTGAGAAAGAGAGAGAGAGCTGTGCATGAAGTGTGATTTTATTGTGGTGGAAGCAAAACAGTAAAAGTAAGAGAGAGTCCATGACGATGTTTATGTGACGCTTAGTTTGGATCTTCTTTTGCTGCTGGTTCGGTCAATATTGTTTGGAGAGAAATAAAACTAACAGCTTTAGAATCAGCGCAAAAAGGGGCGTAAACACAAAGCGTGGACCCGCCAAAACATCAGAATCAGCGAGCTGTCAGCTTTCAGCCCCGACCGTGTCTGTGCTGTCGGGTGAGAAAGGCGACATCTCACTGATTCTGATCTGCGGGTCTGCACTTTGTGTTTACGTCTTTATGCAGAAGCCGTGTACCTGGGGTAGGGTTAATGTACTTGCATTACATTGTAAAATAACTAAACTCGCTGAAAATCATTATTTAATTTCAATAATTTATCTTCTAAAGGTAAAAATAAACTCTGCCGCTTTAACATCGCTGTAGTGCAGCTGTACGTCATTTCGCGCCAGTTTGCCGCATAGTCATATTCTACAGCGGAAGATGTCGGACTCGGCTGAAGCGAGGGCCTGTTTTATGAAATGGAAATATTCCCGTCACTTCACTTTTCTAAAACAAGCAGACAAGAACATTACGGTAATATGTAAGCTATGTCCTGGGGAGAAAAAATTATCGGCCGCTGTCAATAGCACGAGTAATCTGCTGAAGCACCTGACACGGCAGCACAGACAAAGCCTTCTGAGTGAGCCATCTTCATCATCCATGGATAACACCGCGGCAACTCCTGCTAAGCAGACGAAACTTGATTTCACTTCAGCAACACAGAAAGTGTCTGAAGGTGAGCTTAAGAAAATGATTGCAGGCTACGTTGTGGAAGAGATGCTACCGCTGCGTACTGTAGAGTCTCCGTCTTTTAGGTGCATATTAAACAAAATACCTGTGTGTGGCAAAAAAGCAGCACTGCATGATCGAAAAACGTTTTCTACTTACTTAGATAAGTGTTATGCTGACATGGAAATGGAGCTTAAAGAGACATTCGAGAGTTTGGAATATATTTCCACGACTGCTGACATTTGGACCAGCCATAACAAAAGTTTTCTCGGAATGACGGCACACTGGATTGATCCTTCTACTTTTGTACGAGGACATGCAGCGCTAGCATGTAAAAGAGTTCGAGGGAGACACACATATGATGTCATCGGCAATGAAATCGAGCAAGTACATTCGGCTTATGGACTGAACTCTAAAGTGACAGCCACCGTGACAGACAACGGGTCCAATTTTATCGAAGCTTTTAGAATGTTCCAAAAATCAGACTCTGATGAGGAATCGGATGAAGATGAAGAGGTGACATTTACTGATGTTGAGCAGACCCTCTCCACAGAATCTGAAGGAAAGTTTTCTCTCCCTCCACACTTAAGGTGTGCATCACACACACTGAACTTATTTTTTCATGATGTTGAGAAATGGCTTCAAGCAAATGTGGCAAAATTCATCCACAGAAGTGCAACTTCAAAGTGTTCTGCAATGTGGACAAAAGCAAACCGTTCTTCTGTTACTTCAGAGTTGGTAGATAATTTTTTCAAGAAAAAACTCATAGTACCTGTTTCAACACGATGGAATTCATTTCACGACGCTCTGTCCAGGATCACTGACATTCCCCTTGCTGAATTAAATACTGTCTGCACTCAGTTTGGAATCAAATGCTTCACTGATCGGGAGTATCTGTTCCTAAAGGAGTATTATATCGGTCTGAGCTGGGTGTTCTTAGCCAGTTTCCCAGGATTAAGGCCATTTCACTGAGGTACAACACAGCCACACCATCAAGCGCACCAGTCGAAAGGCTTTTTAGCCTCGGCAATCTTGTGCTTACACCCAGAAGGAACAGATTGTCAAGCGAACGCTTTGAGAGACTTACATTAATGAGATACAACAACTTTTTCAAAAACAACACAGCTAAGTAGTAGAAAAAATGTTTTGGAAAACATGAGTGCATACAGCATGCAGGAAATATGGTGCTCATTGGTTTGAGGAAGTTTCAGAGGAATTCTGTTTGTTAACCAAAGTTCAGAGTTAACTTCACTTTGCTGAATCACATGACATGATTACATACATTATGTATGAATATGTTACTCATTGCTTTGAAAATGTAAAAATTTTAATGTTTACTGCATGAAATATGTCATGTTTAACATTTCTTAAGTTAAGCTCTTTTGTTATTCCGATATGTTGCAGAAAAATATATTTGTTATTCTGGAATTGTGTTTCTTAGCTAAAGAAAGTTACATTCCTTACAAAAAATGTAATTATTAAAGAATGTTTTTTTATAGAATGTAATAAAGATGATTCAGGAAGCAAAAAGGCTAAACTATTTCATGTTGACTCGTATTTTTTTTTTTAAATTATTTATTATTTAAAGAGTTAATTTCTATTGTTTGTCCACTCAAGGTTTATGGGGATTTTAATAAGTATTTAGTTAAATTACTTATTGAGTAATTAAGTTACTTTTCAGACACAGTAATTAGATAAGTATTTTAAATACAATATTGATTAAGTAATTAGTAATAGTAATTAATTACTTTTTTAAAGTAACTTACCCAACACTGTCTAATACAAACTGACTTTTGGACGCATGGTGCTTGTACTCACCCTCTGAAAGTGAGAAGCACGTATATATTGAACTACTCCACTATAAAAATCGTGCATTTCAAGCAGTTCCGCTTTTGTGCAGTGTTTAGTGCCATAGAATAACTAAAGACTACACACCTATTATATTGTTTGTTCCTCTGACTCCTCTGTCCTATTACATTATTATTTGTTATTTAAAAATCTTTTCTCCCTGTCTCACGTTACTTTCCTACTGTCTTTGCAAGTGTGAGCTCAGGTTTCAGGTCTAAAATTCATTAGTTCCTGCACCTTAAAATCCGTTAAAAACAAACAGGCCAACAAGCCAGATTAATGGCCTTTCAGGGCCTAAGAAAAAGGTTGCCTGGAATTCAAGAGTACTGCACAGCTTTACACTGGTACTGTACTTGAAGCAGAAAAAGACAGACATAGCCCTGATTCAGGAGACCCATCTCGATGAGGTGGAATCATTAAACTTAAAAGAGATTCGGTGGCTCAAGTCTATTTTAGTGCATTTTCTGCTAGAAAAATAGGAGTGGTCATATTGATCAGAAGAAACTTGGATTTTCAGGCATTTAAGCATTATACAGATCAGGAGGGTAGATGGGTGGTCCTGGATGCATGTTTACAGGGGCGGAAAGTGACATTGGTCAACATATATGCCCCCAATTCTCCTCAGCCACAATTTTTTCACGAAGTCTGTAACACTGTGCGGACTATTGGTAATACAAATATTGTAATTGGGGGAGATTTTAACCGGGTCAGGGATGTATTTTTGGATAAATCCTCCCGTCCTGGACTAAGTAAGGACCCTGTAAATGCTGCGGTGGATGTGATGTCAGAGGAACTGAGCCTGGTAGATATGTGGAGACTTCTTCATCCTCAAGAAAGAGACTATACTTTCTTTTCGCATCCTCACTCAACCGATTCTAGGATAGATTACTTCTTGGTGTCTCGCTCTCTGGTGAGTCAAACTATTGGGTCCTCTATTGGTAATATTGCTGTAACGGATCATGCTCCCATCGACCTTGTTCTTTCTGGTAATGATAATATTAAACCGTCACCTAGGTGGCGTCTGAATAACTCATTATTGGAGAATAAGGGTCACTGTGAATGTATAAGGGAAATGATGAAGGAGTTTTGGTTGCACAAGGAGGGCTCTATTGACGATGTTGGAATGACCTGGGATGCTTTTAAGGACTACCTGAGGGGGCGCCTTATCCAGTATTGCTCCTTGATTAAAAAAGCTGAGAGGGACAAGCTGATGAAGCTGGAACAGGATATCAAGGAGCTTGAAAAACAGCACATGCTGCACCCAGAGAGGGAAGTGTGGAACAAATTAATAAAATTTAAATTTGAGATGAATAGTATACTGCAGAAAAAAACGGGAATATGCAATGTTTTGCCTAAATCAAAAGTATTTTGAACAAGGGGAGAGAACAGGTAAAATGTTGGCACACAGGGTTAAGCAGATCAAATCTAGCAACCTTATACCATCTATTTTTGTTCCTAGTAATAATAATAAGTTGACCACCAGTAAAAAAGAAATTAATGATGCTTTTACTAAATTCTATCAGGAGCTTTACACCTCCAATGGATTGGTGGAGGAACAGAGGCTGTCAGATTTCTTTTCTTCTATTAAAATTCCCAGCCTGTCTGAAGACCAAAGAACTGTATTAGAAGGTAAGATCACTAATTTAAGTTAAGCAGGCAATTGGTAGTCTTAGATTGGGCAAATCTCCAGGCAACGATGGATTTCCATCAGATTTTTATAAGGTGTTTGTGGGCAAATTAGCTCCAAGACTACTGTCGATAGATCAAGATGCGTTTCAAAGGGGGAGATTACCATTTAGTATTCGATCGGCAGTGATCACGTTATTACATAAAAAAAGGTAAAGACCCACAGCATTGTGGGAATTACCGCCCAATTTCATTAATTAATGTGGACGAAAAGATTATTTCCAAGATACTAGCTTTTAGGCTTGAGAAGGTTCTCCCTTGCTTGGTGCGCATAGGGATCAGGTCGGTTTTGTGAAAAACAGAAGTTCTGCAGATAACTTACGTAGGTTATTGCATATATTCTGGAAGAGCAGGAATAATTTAGATCCTGTCGTCGCCTTCTCCTTAGGTGCAGAGAAGGCCTTCGATAAAGTTGAGTATCCCTTTCTGTTTTATATTTTGAAGAGATTCGGTTTTGGTCCCATTTTCAGGCAGTGGATTCAGGTGGTATACACAGATCCAATGGCTACAGTTACTACCAATGGGATAATGTCACCCTCCTTTTCGTTAAGTCGGGGTACTAGACAAGGTTCACCCTTATCACCTCTCATTTTCGCCCTGTTTTTGGAGCCTTTGGCTATTGCACTACGTGAATGTAAGAAAATCAGAGGGGTGGATATGGGTCAAGAAGAACATAAAACTTTTTTGTATGCAGACGACATTTTATTGATTTCATGTAACCCAGAACAGGCCGTTCCTGCAATTTCCTCAATTACTGATTCCTTTTCTGTAATCTCTGGCTACACCATAAATTGGTCTAAGTCGGAAGTTATGCCCATTTCTAAATTGTGTCCTCCAGTCATTAGGAGCTCATGGCAGTTCAAGTGGATGTCCGAGGGTTTGACTTACTTGGGGATTAAATTGACCCCTGGTCTAGATAACATAATGCAAGTAAATATCTCCCCAGTGATTCAAAACATTCGTCCGCTGTTGCAGAATTGGGTTAAAATAAATCTGTCCCTTTTGGGCAGAATTAACTTGGTGAAGATGATTATTGCTCCTAAACTTCAGTATGTTACTTCACATGTTACCTATAGCAGGCCCATATAATTTACTAAAGCTTTATAATACATGTGTGGAGGGTTTTGTGTGGGCAGGCAAAAAGCCATCTTTTAATCGGTCCAAACTATATGCTGCTAAAGATAGTGGCGGGTTGGCTATGCCCAAGATGGTCTGCTATCACTATGCTTTCTCCCTCTCTCAGTTAGTTAAGATACATAATTCCCTTACGGAGAAGCCATCATGGGTTGCGATTGAAGAAAGTCTTGTGGCTCCCTCGTCTTTAGAGGCCTTCCTCACTCAGAGGGGAAGACCAGTACCATCTAAAGATCCAGTATTGGCTTTCATACAAGAGACCTGGTTTATACCTCACCAATTTACCAACATTAGCCCCTGTTCTCTTAGGGAATGGACTGAACAAATGTCTAAGATGGCATTATATGAACGGGTTATGTACAGGATTAAGGGGAGAGAAGATATTCTTGAGCAGGTCTGGGGTCCTTTTTTGTTGTACATCGACAATGTCTCCTAGATATTGTGATTTTATTTTTTTTAATTTTTTTTATTTATTTTTTTTTGGGGGGGGGTCATGTGTCGTTGGTATCTTTGTTGTTGTTCTTTTTCTTTGAAAGCCAGTAGAGGGAATAAATTGTTTAATATTATCAGTGGTCAAGGTTATGTTTTGTTTTTTAGGCACCTGGGTGTTTTGCCCCTTTTGCTTTTGTTTTTGCTGGTGTTTCCCAGGAGGCGGTTTCTTATTTTGTTTCTCCTGGTGTTTTTTTTGTTTTTGTTTTTGTTTGTCTCCCTTTTCAGGGCTCTAGAGTGCGACCAATTTGGTCGCAAATGCGACCAAAGTTTTCAGTGGTGCGACTAAAAGAAAATATTTGGTCGCACCGGTGCGACCAACTGTTCGGGTAACAAAAAACAAAAAAAAATCTCTGCAACTCTCCGTGTGGTCAACAACAGACACACATTATGCCCCTATCGTGGACTAAACCAATCAGAGATAGTCAGGGGCGGGACCTCTCTGATTGGCCGTGGTCCAGTTGAAAGTGCAGGTGGAAGAGGGAGGTGAGTAGCTTGAATAAAGCGTTATCGATTCATTAACTGATTCCACACAAAGACGTAAACACAGAGCGGACCCGACGCATCAGAATCAGCTTTATCTTTCTCGGCTTTCTCGCCCGAACACGGACACACTGTCGGAGCTCACCGGGCCCACCGTCCGCGCTGTGTTTACGTCTTTTTGCGCTGATTCTGAGCTGGAGGTTTTGTCTCTCTCAAACCAAAATTCACCGAGCCAGCAGCAAACTACGCTTCACATTTGATCAATGTCGTCATGAATTCACTCTGACTTTTGCTGTTTTGCTTCCACCACGATAAAAATGACACTTCATGCACAGCTCTCTTTCTCTCTCTCTCTGTACTTCAAGAACAGTTTCCCGTCTCAAATCTCTGTTTTCTGCATTATTCATTCGCTTATTACCCACCAGTCTACCGTTGTTTACAGCGCTGTCGGCCGTGGTCTTTTTCTTTTCTTTTTTTTTCACTTAAATGACCTTGAACAAGAATAATAATAAGCAGCAGAATATTTTAAGATTATCTGCTATAAAAGGTCAGGTCAGAAAAATCTCCTTCATGTTTTTCTGTGTTTTATTCTCAGTTACTTTGACACAAAGCCATCTGCTGTTTTGTTCACAATTCTGATGAAGTCTCACATGTATCAGTACTGATAAATGATCAGAATTATAATATTTCTGACTGTCTGAGGCAAAATCGAATTGAATCAGGACTTTGAGAGCCGGAATCGAATGATTATAGAAATCAGTGATGATACCCAGCCCTAGTGAGCAGCCTAGGCCCGACAGAAGTGGATGTAGCTGTGGGTAATAAGAAAAGATGAAAAGAACGATTGATAACTTTTTTGTTACGTTAAGGCCTGATCTGAAATTCATAGCCAGTGCTCTGACACGGTGCCATCAATCTTTGAATGCTGAAAAAGCACAGTGTATCCAGAAAACACATTATATGCTGCAATAAATGCACTGCCCAAGTGTCCTCTCTCCCCACTGTCTTTCAGCAGCATGCAACAGCAAACAGGTCGTCAGAGGAGGCCAAGATGATGATTAAGTTTAACATTTTCTACAATATTGACAAAGCACTTTAAGTGCAAGATTGTTAGTTAATAATTTAGAAATGGATATTGTCTTTATGGACTGCAACGTCCCCCCCCCAAAAAAAAGCACACATGTAAAACTGCGATGATAAGCGATGCCGTTGAAAAATTTGAGTGCGCCTAACTTTTTAAAGTTAGGGGTACCGGTGCGCCTATGGCAAAAAGTTAGTCTAGAGCCCTGCTTTTGGTTTTCTTTAGTTATTGTTAGCCCTTATTTGTCGGTTGTTGTTAAGAAACAGACAGAGAACTGACAATATGATTACTCCTGTTGTATATCTGTTAATGTTTCTGTCCATCCAAAACATGAATGTAAAAAAAAAAAGAATGTGTTTTTCTAACTGCAATACACTAGAGCAGGGGTAGGCAACCTTTCTGATGATGAGTACCATCTAAAATTTGCTCAGCAGTCAATGTGCCATATGATTGCATTAGCAGTAAATTAAATAACACTCTATATTAACAGTTACACACTATATAGAACAACTTTATAAGATTATATTTGTTGGCAGCTATCAGCGACACTTTTTATCCATAACAAGAACAGCAAATGAACTGTACAACAGAAAATGCAAATGCTATTTATGGTCTCCTCACAACAATGATAAGAAAAATAAACTGGGCCAATATGGCATGTTTGTGCTATGGTTTTGGGTCAGTTTCTACCCAGTATTTTGAGTTTATTATGTTTTGGTTTTATTTTGCATCAGGGATTGTTTTCTTGTTCTCTTGTTGTGTTAATGATGATGATGATGATGATTATGTTTATTATTAGAGTTTCATGTTCCTGTTTATTTGTGTTTAGGATTTGTTCTTCGGTTGTGTCTGCTTAGTATACGTCTAGTTCCATGTGTCATTCTCTGTCTGTCTCTCAATGTCGAGTCTGCGTCTTGGTGGTTTCTTGTTCCTGTTTTATTGTGAAAGTCTGCGTCTCATGTGAGTGTGTTCAGCTCTATTTTTTTTTTTTTTTTTTTTTTTTTTTTTTTTTGTGGTGTCCCATTTGGTTCTTTAGTCAGAATTGTTGTCTGAAGACCAACAAGGATACCCAATGGATTTATTTTGCCAAATGGATCATCGTGACATTGCCGTATTGGTCCATTTGATCGACCTTTGTTTTTATTATTTATTTTATTTTATTATTCAAATGGTTTCCACATGTAATGGTCTGCAAGAGGATGTAGAGAGCCATAGCCCCGTCCCCCAGGGCATGAAGCAGGCATGGAGGAGATCCAGGCCCCAGACATCCAGAGGCCCCAGAGTGCGAGAGCCCAAGGAGGACCACCGGAGGGGCATCCGTGCCACCCTCATGGGAAGGGCTGAGGATCCCCAGACAAGGCGTCACCCAGTAGCCACCGAGCAGAAGCTAGAGGGGGCTGCACCGGCGTGCCCGCCGGCTCTGCCGGCAGCCAGCTGTGCCAGAGTGAACCGAGCCGCAGGCCCAGAGGCCGGAGGCCTGAGTAGGGATGGGTATCGAAAGCCGGTTCTTGTTGAGAACCGGTTCCCACTGTTTCAATTCCTTGGAATTGTTTGCCATTTTTGCAAACGATTCCCTTATCGATTCCAGTCGCCCCGAATGACGTCACCACGTTGCGGAGCGTCATTTACCTGGCAGGAAACACGGCGCCTAAGCGGCTCAAACGCTCAAAAGTTTGGTTATACTTTACGAGAACGGATGACAACAGGGCAACTTGCAATACTTGCAAAGTAGATATTTCATTTAAGGGAGGAAACACTATGAATATGCAAAAGCATTTGCTCACAAAACACGCGATGACCTTAAATGAATGTCGTGTTTTTAATTCCGCTCCGGACTCGTGAATCTCAACCCAGCAGCAGCGGTAACGTTTGCACGTCCTCTCCCGTTAATGCGGCAGGTAAATAATCAACTAACAGTGCATATTATGTTAGCGCGATCTGCCTTATTACAAAACCTGCCATTACTGTGCATTTAGGTGACCATGATGAGAGAGACAGACAGAGTCTGGCTCAGATGCTGGCAGTTCTCGCTGCAGTCTACCGGTAGCGTCTCCTTTCAGGCCAGGATAGACGAATGTCACCGAGCAGTGACTAAGTTTGTGGTCAAAGGCTTGCACCCATTTGCCACAGCAGATGCCCCCGATTTTCGGTAAGTGAATGTGTTTAATTGTAGGCAGGGACATTACTGGATATTCTTGTGTAATTGCTACTGAATAATTTATGTTATACTTTGTTATTGTTACAGAAGAATATTTATTTTATTATTTTACATTTACAATTTTTTTTCCTGGGGACCCTGTGACACCCATTGAAGAGCCGTAGGCTGGATCTCTTAAGATCTCACTGTTGGGTTTGTAAGGCCATGTTACTCCTAAATTGCTATCTTGTTCAAAGAGAAGATATAAAACGAAGTTCTAAGCTATTCGAACTTAGTGTTCTCCTTTTTAAAAATAATCGATAAGAGAATCGATAAAGAATCGAATCATTAAACAGAATCGAAAATGGAATCGGAATCGTGAAAATCTTATAAATACCCATCCCTAGGCCTGAGTGTGTTCAGTTTTACCTCTCGTCTCGTTAATGACTCCCAGCTGTGCCCCCCACCTGTGTGTAATCTCCCTGTGGTTCTGAGTGTATTTAAGTCGTGTCTTCTGTGTTTGTAGTAGCTGGTTCGTCTGTGTATCCACCCTGCTTCATCTGTGTGTTTCCCTGCTGTCACCATCTTGTACCGTCGTCCACCTTGCTTCATGTTTGAGTTCCGGTTCGTATTCAGTAGTTTAGTTGTCTCCAGTATAGTTTAGTGTGATCTCTGTTTCCGTTTTTCCACTGGTGCATTGTGTTCAATAAACCACCTTCACTCCTCCACTACTGCCTGCGATTGGATCCTCCTTTATTATTTTCACACGGCTCATCTCACTCGCAGGGACAGTTTGTTAATACAGAGGCGTTAACATGTTAATGTGATCTCTGCTCTTCCACTCAGAAACACAGGTCTCCGAGTGTCCAACATTCAGACGGCTACCTGAGGACACTCTTTGTGTGAGAGAAAATCTGATCACACAGATATGTAGAGCCAGATACTGTCAATAATGCCTCTGCAATGTTCTGAAGACAGTTAGACTTGTCAGGTAGTGATGTCCAGCAGGTGAAAATGCAAGCTCCATGAACACGCATACCTATGGATTCCAGCTGCTTTCATAGTTCTGCAAACTTTGACCCCTACAGAGTCAAGGTTTTCACTTCAATCAGCTGAATTTAGATTTCGCATTAACTGGCATTAACTCAGCCAGTTAATCCGAGACAAATCCAGCTGCTCATTTAAGCTTTCTGGTTTGATCAGAAAAGAAAACATTGGTCCATACGCCTGAAAGTCCTGAAAACACATTGTGAATTCTGTCTCGAGTCTACGGATGTATCCATGTATTTTTGTGATGCTGATGCTGCGCTGAGCGGACAGCTCCTGAAGCATTTGAAGTGTTGGAATGTGGAAATTTCAACATTGCTTGAAAAAACTGCCAGCTAGCAACGTCCCTCTCACCGGTAGGCTAAGTTATTTTTAGCCAATTACAAATTGAATCTGGTAGTTGGGGTTGTTAGCTAAGATACCGTCATTAAGAAGCAGCACAACTAATGTGTGTATGCGAGCTAATTTGCGATATGCACCGCTGGCTCGGCCATTTATTTTTTAATGCACCTTCTCAAATTAATTCACTGCTTGTCACGCCCAGGGCTGGACTGGGGAAAAAAAACAGCCTGGGCATTTTGACTAGAGACCGGCCCACCTGGTATTATAGGAAAAGCCATGAACTTAGCCATAACTTTGGTTGTAAGATTCAGATAACTATTTATTAAAAGCTAGACATTTTAAATGAGAATAAGAAAGAAAAGTATTTCTTTGTGCACCCCTTTCCCTGTTAATGCCCTACCTGGCACCCCTGGCAAAGCTTTGCAAGACCCGCCCCTGCACAGTTTCCAGCTGTCAGCTACTTAGAAAAGGATCTTGGTGTTATTTGTCCCTCAGAAACAGTTCATAACTTGCCTTCAACTCATTCATGTCACCTAAAAGTTAAACCTGTTTCTCCATCACAGCTCTGATGATTCAGTAAGGACATCTCCTGGTTTCATCTTCATGTTTCCCTCTCACCAGATAACCAAACCGATATCATGACCAGCGGCTTTACAGCTGTGGCTCCAGCAAACATCAGCTGATACTACAGCTGATCAAGCTTAAACCTGCTGCTGTTGTTTAGCGCGACATCCGCTGGTTTCCTCTTTCTGGTGCAAAGTGGGAGATAAACAAACAAGAGAGACGGGACTTCCGGCAGAAAAGACGATCAGTTGATCATCGATCAGTTTCATGACTGAAGTAGCAACAGGAGAGGGAGGGGGTGAGAAGAAGAGGCAGCTGCAGCGTAAAGACGCGGAATAACTCCAGCTTTGTGTCTTTTTCATTGTAGCTGAAGTACGGGACAAACTGCATTCCTTTTCACCTCAATACGAAATATTTTCTCTGAATACGAGACGATATCCCTTTTTTAGGGGACAGTTGGCAACTCTATTAATTAGAGCCGCCGCCTCGGGTCTCTCCTCCTTCTGCCTCCACTTTCCCTCATCCACCTGCTAGCCTTTGTGGAAGCTCCGGCATAGCCACCACCAAACAACTGAGTTATTTTTACACATCGGCCATCATCTGGCCAATCCACCACCTTTCATTGTTTATACCGTTACCAAAAAAATAAAATCATCGGCTCATAAAAACGAAAAATCACCACCGGCATCGGGCATACCGGGCCAGTCTAGCTATGGTCGTGCTATAAGTTAACCCTTCGCTTGCCAGCTGTGGCACGCGTGCCCAGGGCTGCCAACCCCTGCACTAGAGGAAGCTATGGGTCGGTATCACCGCTATTGTCTGCCAAGACAGCACTCAATACAACCAAAAACAGAACAAAATGCGAACAGCAAAACATGAGGGTGAAGAACAATAGAATAGATAGAAGAAAAACGAGATAGAGACCTCGAAAAGTGTGGGAGCATTTTGCATAAAATGAAGCTGAATGCAGACTGTAATGCAGAGATTTTGGTCAATGACAGCAATGTATGAGCATTTAAAACACCAGGAACCTAGACCTTGGGTGTAAACTCTGAATGTGTACATTTTACATAGTTAAGTTACTGCGTCACATTGATACCTTGTTAATGTTAATGTTAGCACCATAATGCTTATGTTAGTTTACCTGTCAGTAACAAGGTGTCATAGATGATGCTTGCAAAGAGAACAATTTATTATATCAGATAAAAAGTGAAATGAAATAGTAAACCACTAAAATAGTAACCACACTAGTTTTTTGCATTGCATTACACCTTGCATTAATATTAGTGTTTATTCTGTAAATTAAACCTCTTCCACCTTACCTTAGGCAGTTAACCTGTGGGTTGGAGCGCATCAGTAATTCATTAATCAACTTAGAAAATCACTTCAACCACTATTAACCCTTTAAGACCTACCATAGAACCAAGTCCGCCAGAGCTTATATTATATTTTTACATGTTGTAGTGCCGGTTTTGGGAGCATTTCAAGTTGCACAAAATAGTTTCCCACCACAGGAAATTTATTTTGAGTGTCTTCATAGTTTTATTTTTGAAATTCACCAATTTTTATATACTGCAGGAAAAACAAAAATAAATATTGTAATGCAAATTTGCAAAAAAAAACAGCATATGCATCAAAATAAACTATTTCCAGCAGTGCAATATCAGTCCTAAGCATCCCAGAAACGACACAGAAAGTCAGAAAGTCAAACATAACCTTTAAAAACACAAGTATAGGCTCATAAGGCCCTGATGGTAAAAAACTACATTTCCGCAAAATGACGTCACTTCCGGTTTCAGGCAAGACATGGCGGACATGTGATAGTTCGCGCTGATGGACGTAGGAAGTGTTATGAACAGCTGATTGGATCGGCAAAGCGTGTTTCTGGAATAGTATGTTTTTGTTGCTGCAAGTGCTTTTTATGCAGTTTTTGCAAAGCTATATGTGGAAGGAAACTGTGACCTAGGACAAGCTGATGGCATAAGATGTAAGTGCAACTCCTCCGGTTTCATATGCAAAACAAATGATTGCGCTAGCTTATGTGGTTGCAGTGCTACCGGGATTTAAAAATAGTTATGCAAAACGGAGCGTGCCCGCTCTTTTGGACTTATATTTCTGTGATTGTATTTTTCTAATTTTTAACTTTTATATTCTTTAAAATATTCAGCTTTATTCAACAAAAAGTTATCATCTAATTCAATGGTTAATGTCTTTTTTCACCCGTTTCAAAGTTTATAATGTGTGTGTATTGCATGAAATTTTGACAGAGTGTGTTGATTAACTGTCGGAGTGGAAGATTTAGAAAGATTCAGAATTTTTTGTCTTTCAACTGCTGAAGTGTCCTCATTTTTCACCTCTACAGCCATCATTTTATCCACAAAATGTAGCCACCTTTGTTCGCTTTCATCGAGTGTTATTGTTATTGTGGTACATATTATGGTTCTTTCATAAATCTCACCAAAGCACAGCCTCCTCCATCCAACTTCTCCATAGAGAACAATGTTAAAATGGCTTCCAAATTTTGTATGAAAAGTCAGACTTGCAGGCTGTCTTCTTCTTCTTCATCTTCTTCTTCTTGTCCTTAGCGGGCGACCAGCGGCGGTGTTCTGCCGCGCAACCAGTACGCTGCTGTAGGTGCCACAGGTTCTCTTGCTTGACCAACGATTATCTTCCACGCTTTTCGATCTAAGGCGATGGTTCTTGCCTGCTCGAGGTCAAGTCGAAGGGCCTTCAAATCATCCTGGATTTGTTTCATCCATGTCTTCTTTGGTGCATTTCGATGCACCCTCCAATCGGTGGGGCGGGTCAACCAGAGTAGGCCATGGGGGTAGCGGCTCGGGTCCATTCGACAAATGTGGCCAAACCAACGGAGTCGGCGGCGCTGGATTAGGTCGCCGATCGTCGGTTGGCTGCCGCAGCTGGTGAGGATGCTGTCATTTGAATGACGGTCGCAAAGGGAAACGCCGAGAACGCATCTAAGGCAACGCATTTGGAAAACTTCGAGTTTGCTCAGGTCGTGTTTGAGCATTGTCCACATCTCTGCGCCGTAAAGTAGAATGGGCAGGATCAGGGTTCGGTAAAGGTGGATCTTTGTCGCCAATGAGATGTTGTTCTTCTTCCAGACGCACCAGCGCAGGGAAGCGAATGCTGCCGCCGCCTGCCCAATTCTGGAGCGTATCTCCACTGATGATGCCACTTTCTTCTTCTCGACGAGGGACCCCAGATATTGAAATTGTTGGACTTGTTTGATCTGCACACCATGAAGGTGGACGATCGTTGGTGAGCCGTCGGTGGTCAGGACTTTGGTCTTCTCTGCGTTAACCTTGAGGCCGTACAGTTTGGAGTGCCGGGCGATGTCATAGAGGATGTAAGTTGCCTCGGTGTCGTCTTCGGCAAAAATGGCGCTATCGTCAGCGAACATTAGATCGGTGATAAATCGATAGGTCGAGGCTTGGACTCCGCGGCGGCCCTCGAATGCTTTGCGCATTATCGCATCGATGACGATGTTGAACAACAGCGGTGACACCACATCGCCCTGCCGGACCCCTGTCATGATGGAGAATTCTTCGGACACTTCGTCATGGATAGGTACCTGGCTGGTCGAGCCATCGCAGGCGGTTTGTAGTAGCTCGATGATCGTCACGGGTATGTGTTCGGCTGCCAAAGCCCTCCACAAGGCTGGCCGGTCAATGCAATCAAACGCAGACTTGAAATCAATGAAGATGATGACTGTTCGGCATCCGCATCTGATCCGTTCCTCCATGAGTCGACATAGGGTGAAGATCTGGTCGCTGCAGCCTCGTCCGGGTCGGAACCCGGCCTGTTGTTCCCGGCTGGTCATCTCACGGTGCTTTTGGAGGCATGATTGAATTATTTTCATAAGGACCTTGCCGACGATGGACAGTAAGCTGATGCCCCGGTAGTTTTTACATTCTCGGTTGTTGCCTTTCTTTAGGGATAGGAATGACAGCCGCCTTCTTCCAATTTGCTGGTATCACATTTGATGTCCAGATCAGTTTGAATAACGCATGTAGATGTATGACGAGCACTTCTCCTCCAGCTTTGAGGGCTTCTGCTGCCACATGATTAAGGCCAGCGGCCTTGTTGTTCTTTAGTGAATGGATTGCGAGTTTGACTTCTTCTAACGTTGGTTCTGCATCAGACATCGGCACCGTAGGAGGGTTGAAAAGCAGAGAGGTGTGGTCAGATTGTCCTAGGTGCCAGTGGGGTGCCACTATGTAGGCCTGTTTAGTGTTACTATATACATGGTCCAGTGTCCTATCCCCCTGATAAGACACCTAACATGTTGGTGGAAAATGGGCAGTACAGATTTCAAATAAGCCTTATTAAAGTCCCCAGCATCAATATGGACACTCTCCAAGTGTTCTCTCTGCTGTTTACTGATAATAAGTTGGAGGTAGTTCAGTGCTGATCTAACATTAGCGTCAGGAGCAATGTAAACAACTGTAACTATGGCTATGTTAGCTTGCAAGGTAGATAGAAGGGCCTGCACATGGCGTCTAAATCTAGTGAGCAGTGACTTTTTAGAATTCTCCTGTTATGGCACCTGTTATTAAGTGCATAAGCACAGAGCCCATCACCCCTTCCCTTACCAGAGTTTTTGTTGCAGTCCTGGCAGTGTATGGTCGGCCCAGTATCTCCACTGAGGCATGAACTTTAGATAGAACCATGATTCAGTTGGCTACATTCAGTAGACAACACTCCCGGACACAGCGGTTGTAGTAAATCTTGTGGGATATGGCTTTGGTGAGAAAGATGGATGAAGTGGGGGTTTGTCTTGTTATTTTCGTAGTTCTGCATCCCCACTTTTGTTTGCTCGTCCTGCACCTTCTGCGCCGCTTGCTGTTCCCAACAATGTGGTCTTACGCTGTGCTTGCTGGATACTTCCATTCGCGCCGCTATCTTAAAGATGGATGTTGTAACATTCACCTTTGCCATCTCAGTATGGACATAGCAAAAGTTATGTGTCAGTATATTATAAGGTCAATGGAGCTTTGGAAAACAGAACTTTGTAACTTGTGGTAAAATTTTGAAAAGCTTTGTTTGATTATTTTTCACTGGTGTAATAATGAGTTGTTTTTGCTATGTTTTGTTTTTTTATTTTGATGACTTTCTTGGATGCTGAAGGTGGGATTTTTTGCCCTCTGATTTATGTGGAGGTGAAATAGTTACTTACTGCTTGACTTTTTAAAGTCAAGTTTTATCAGCCAGTTAGTGTATTTCTTCACATTACACTCCTGGCAATGAATAGTCTCCACCAGCTGATTGTGCCTTGCCTGGAGCAAGGCCTGTATTCTTGGAGGACCAACAGAGAAAATGACTGGATTTCAGAGCAGATAAAAGAGGACCAGTGGCCCTATTCTCATGTGGAATGTGAGGTTTTTGGACAAGTTTGGGGAATTGGTTAAGACTGACCAATACATTGAGTGTGGTTTGGTTGGTCCATGAAGTGCTGCAAAAATAGAGCGAGACATGAACCTAGAACTTTGTGGCAGACAGGGACAGCAGCATGAAGAAATGTAAGAAGATGAATTGCAGGAGCTGTTTTCCAAGAGAGGAAATAAAATATTCACAGCTGGTGTCAAGTCATGAAGATCAACAGTGACTCAGAGTTTCAGTTATAGTTCTTTATCTTACTGCTGCTTTTGATACTGTTGACCATGACATTCTAATTCAAAGGCTTCATGTTGGTTTAACAGGTTAGGTTCTGGACTGGCTTTCAAGATTTCTAACGGGTAGAAGTTTTTATTTTTCGGTTAGCAGCTTTAGATCTGCACAAATCAAAATTCAATCAGGGGTTCCGTAAAGTCTGTCCTTGGTCCATTACTATTTAATCTGTATCCATTTAGCCTGGAGAAATAGTTTGTTGCTTTATAAGAAAGCCCTCCGCAAAGCCAGAACATCTTACTATTCATCACTGATTGAAGAAAATAAGAACAACCCTAGGTTTATCTTTAGCACTGTAGCCAGGCTGACAAAAAGTCAGAGTACTGTTGAGCCAACCATCCCTTTAACGTTAACTAGTAATGACTTCATGAACTTCTTCACAAATAAAATTTTAATCATTAGAGAAAAAATTACCAATAATCATCCACAGATGTAATATTATCTACAGCTACTTTCAGTACCATTGATATTAATTTAGACTCTTTTTCTCCAATCGATCTTTCTGAGTTAACTTCAATAATTACTTCCTCCAAACCATCAATGTGTCTTTTAGACCCCATTCCTACAAAACTGCTCAAAGAAGTCCTGCCATTAATTAATGCTAAACCTATCTCTAATAATCGGCTATGTACCACAGGCCTTCAGGCCAGCAGTAGTTAAACCTTTACTTAAAAAGCCATCCCTGGACCCAGCTGTCTTAGCTAATTATAGACCAATCTCCAACCTTCCTTTCATATCAAAAATCCTTGAAAGAGTAGTTGTCAAACAGCTAACAGATCATCTGAAGAGGAATGGCTTATTTGAAGAGTTCCAGTCAGGTTTCAGAGCCCATCACAGCATGGAAACAGCTTTAGTGAAGGTTACAAATGATCTTATGGCATCTGACAGTGGACTGATCTCTGTGCTTGTCCTGGTAGACCTTAGTGCAGCGTTCGATACCGGTGACCATAATATTCCATTAGCGCGATTAGAGCACGCTGTAGGTATTACAGGTACTGCACTGCATATCATATCTATCTAATAGACTCCAATTTGTTCATGTAAATGGAGAGTCCTCTTCACACACTAAGGTCAATTATGGTGTTCCACAGGGTTCAGTGCTAGGACCAATTCTGTTTACATTATACATGCTTCCCCTAGGCAGTATCATAAGAAGATACAGTATACATTTCCATTGCTATGCAGAGGACACCCAACTCCATCTGTTCATGAAGCCAGATAACACACACACCAATTAGTTAAACTGCAGGAATGTCTTAAAGACATAAAGACCTGGATGGCCGCTAACTTTCTGCTTCTTAATTCAGATAAAACTAAGGTTATTGTACTTGGCCCTGAAAATCTTAGAAATATGGTCTCTAACCAGATACTTACTCTGGATGGCATTACATTGGCCTCCAGTAACAATGTGAGGAACCTTGGAGTCATTTTTGACCAGGACATGTCCTTCAGTGCACATATTAAACAAATATGTAAGACTGCTTTCTTCCATTTGTGCAACATCTCTAAAGTTAGAAATATCCTGTCTCAGAGTGACGCTGAAAAACTAGTTCATGCATTTATTACTTCCAGGCTGGACGACTGTAATTCATTATTATCAGGATGTCCTAAAAACGCCCTGAAAAGCCTTCAGTTAATCCAAAATGCTGCAGCAAGAGTACTGACAGGGACTAGAAAGAGAGAGCATATTTCTCCTCTATTGGCTTCACTTCATTGGCTTCCTGTTAAATCTAGAATTGAATTCAAAATCCTGCTCCTCACATACAAGGTCTTAAATAATCAGGCCCCATCTTATCTTAATGACCTTGTAGTACCATATCACCCTATTAGAGCACTTCGCTCTCACACTGCAGACTTACTTGTTGTTCCTAGAGTATTTAAAAGTAGAATGGGAGGCAGAGCCTTCAGTTTTCAGGCCCCTCGTCTGTGGAACCAGCTTCCAGTTTGGATTCGGGAGACAGACACTATCTCTAATTTTAAGATTAGGCTTAAAACTTTCCTTTTTGGTAAAGCATATAGTTAGGGTTGGACCAGGTGACCCCGAATCCTCCCTTAGTTGTGCTGCAATAGATGTAGGATGCCGGGGGATTCCCATGATGCATTGAGTTTTTCCTCTCCAGTCACCTTTCTCACTCACTATGTGTTAATAGACATCTCTGCATTGAACCATACCTGTTGTTAATCTCTGTCTCTCTTCCACAGCATGTCTTTATCCTGTTTTCCTTCTCTCACCCCAACTGGTAGCAGCAGATGGCCGCCCCTCCCTGAGCAGGTTCTGCTGGAGGTTTCTTCCTGTTAAAAGGAAGTTTTTCCTTCCCACTGTCACCAAAGTGCTTGCTCATAGGGGGTCATATGATTGTTGGGTTGTTCTCTGTATCTATTATTGTACAATCTACCGTACAATATAAAGCCCCTTGAGGCGACTGCTGTTGTGTTTTGGTGCTGTATAAATAAAATTGAACAGAATTCAATTGAATTACAAGCTCTCATCTGATAGCCTACCATTCTTATGTAGAGATCACACAGTTGTGATTTTCCGTCAGCACTATACACAGTGCAGGTAGAGCACCGCTTTCCCCTCCTGAGACGCCTGACGGTTTGCCAGAATCTCTTCGAGGCAGTCCGAAAGTCTTTTTCCATGGCCTCTCCGAACTCCTCCCACACCCGAGTTTTTGCTTCAGCCACTGCCCGAGCCGCATTCCGCTTGGCCTGTCGATACCTGTCAGCTGCCTCCGGAGTCCCACAGGTTAACCAAGCCCGATAGGACTCCTTCTTCAGCCTGGTGGCTCCCTTCACCTCTGGTGTCCACCATTTGGTTCGGGGATTACCACCACGGCAGGCACCAACCACCTTGCGGCCGCAGCTAAATGCAGCAGCTTCGGCTGAACATGGTCCATTCGGACTCAATGTCCCCAGTCTCCCTCGGAATGCTGTTGAAGCTCTGCCCGAGGTGTGCGTTGAAGATCTCACGGAGTGGGGCCTCTGCTAGACGTAGCAAAATCGTACTAAAACATTTTTTGAAGGACTTTTGAGTGCCATGTACCACATAAAATCGTTTCGGTAATAACGACGGCCGCTTGCATGCTCTACCAGAAAATGTGCTTTGTGTATCTGACGGACGAAAGCCAAATCAGTTCCACACCACTGAAGTTGCACAGTGTTTGCACCAATTCTGTTTCATCTGTTTCATTCAACAATCCGCTTTCGCCCTTCTCATTCTCCGTCGCCGCCATGCTTTTTCCGCCATGTGTGTATGAAAACAAAGGCACTGTGCATGCAAGTTTTGCCCATATTCTATCGCAATATTTCATTTTCTTATCATTGCCTAACATTTATTCCTACCAGGTTGGACTATTGCAATTCGTTATTATCAGGATGTCCTAAAATCTCTGAAAAGCCTTCAGTTGATCAATAAGAGCAAGAGTACTCACGGGGACTAGAAAGAGAAAGCATATTTCTCCTATACTGGCTTCCCTTTTAAACTCAGAATTGAATATAAAATCCTGCTCCTCACATACAAGCGCTCGAATAGAGTGTTTAAAAGTAGCAGTAGTATGGGAGGCAAAACCTTCAGCTTTCAGGGCCTCTTCTGTGGAACCAGCTCCCAGTTTAGATTCGGGAGACACCCTCTCTACCTTTAAGACTTTCCTTTTTGATACTCTCTTTATGCGCACTTCTGTTCTGGTTTAATTGCTCATTAACGGAAAGTGCTGGAATGCTGTTCCAGCCTATTTTAATCCCTGTCCATAAGCCACTTCAATAAATATTAATCAAGGGCCCAATCATCAACAGTGGGAAGTAGAATTAGGTCAACTGCCCACTTATTCAGTCCCAAGAAAAGCTACTTGCTGTTCAATTTTTTTTTTAATCACTATGAGCAGTGCTAACATAACCCTAACCCATTATATTAAAATTCCACTATGCTGTTTAGTTTAAGAGTTTCTCAGAAACAGTTGATGTGCATGTGAAAATGTTTTCATATTGTATTTGTTGTGCCATTTTAACTGTTTTTTTTATTTAATATCCTCCTAATAATGCTCCACACCTTCTGAGTGTGGCCCAGTACAAGGGTATTTGTATGTAATGACCAGATGTAGTGAATAAAAATAGATTTTTTTAAAAATCGTTGCCTTCCCTTAACAAATCCAGTTTGCTCCTATGAAACAACAGTTGGTATAATATTTTGCAGACAATGTGGGAAAGCTTTAGCCAGGATCTTAGCATCCACATTTATTAAGAAGAGGTCTGTAAGGATTCAAATCTTTGCAGCTCCTATCTTTTTTTTTAAGATGAGATCTACTGAGGCTTGCATTAGAGTAGGGTAGAGTGCCATGATGCAATGATTCCTTATATACCACAAGCAGTAATGGGGACAGTTTGTCCTGAATTTCTTTTAAAGAATTCAACAGGGAATCTGCCCGAACTGCGAGATTTATTCTCATGGCAACAATGATTTCTCCAACAGTCAATGGTGAGTCAAGTTCTTTAGCAGTATCCAAGGTTTTCAATATTTTTTTATGTATTTATTTAATTATTTCTTTTCAAATATTTAACTATTTCCACAGCAAAAGAACCATCCTCAGCAGGGTAAAATATATGTAATGCAATAATTTGATGCCACTGTAACACCATTTAAATACTGAAGGTCCTGGGTGGAAAAAATTGTGAATTTAATAGTTAGAAATAATATTATTTCAATTTTAACTGGAGAATAGAGTCCTGAAATTGCTCCTATGCAGTCTAGTGGAGATAAAATGTAACACTGAAACAGTGAAAAGTGGTGTTACAAAAAATAGAGGCTCTACCCTCAGGAACAATATATGTCTGCAGAGACCAACCAAACCTGACAACAGCCTATTGTAAGGATACTCAGTGAACTAGCTTTAATTAGATGTGACCAGTGCAGACAAGTGGAATCAACGGACAGTGCCCACTAAAGCTGCAGTCTGAATGTTCAGTACAATGCTACAATTAGAAAAAGAGACTTTTGCAAATTCATGTATCTCACACTGGTTAATTAAAACAATATTTTTAAAATTTCCACAGACAATTTTCACTCTGATTTAAGTTTTTGTAAAAACTGGATCTAAAAAGTTTGTGTTGGATTTTTAAAAAGCAGCAGCTTTATACAGCCACAGCCACAGAAACAACAACATATACAGTGGGGCAAAAAAGTATTTAGTCAGCCACCGATTGTGCAAGTTCCCCCACTTAAAATAATGACAGAGGTCAGTAATTTGCACCAGAGGTACACTTCAACTGTGAGAGACAGAATGTGAAAAAAAAATCCATGAATCCACATGGTAGGATTTGTAAAGAATTTATTCGTAAATCAGGGTGGAAAATAAGTATTTGGTCACCTCAAACAAGGAAAATCTCTGGCTCTCACAGACCTGTAACGTCTTCTGTAAGAAGCTTTTCTGTCCCCCACTCGTTACCTGTATGAATGGCACCTGTTTGAACTCATCATCTGTATAAAAGACACCTGTCCACAGCCTCAAACAGTCAGACTCCAAACTCCGCCATGGCCAGACCTGCACCAGACTGGGAAGAGTGAATCTACAATAGGCAAGCAGCTTGGTGTGAAAAAATCAACTGTGGGAGCAATCATCAGAAAATGGAAGACATACAAGACCACTGATAATCTCCCTCAATCTGGGGCTCCACGCAAGATCTCATCCCGTGGGGTCAAAATGATCATGAGAACGGTGAGCAAAGATCCCAGAACCACACGGGGGGACCTGGTGAATGACCTGCAGAGAGCTGGGACCAAAGTAACAAAGGTCACCATCAGTAACACACTACAACGGCAGGGAATCAAATCCTGCAGTGCCAGACGTGTTCCGCTGCTGAAGCCAGTGCATGTCCAGGCCCGTCTGAAGTTTGCCAGAGAGCACATGGATGATACAGCAGAGGATTGGGAGAATGTCATGTGGTCAGATGAAACCAAAGTAGAACTTTTTGGTATAAACTCAACTCGTCGTGTTTGGAGGAAGAAGAATACTGAGTTGCATCCCAAGAACACCATACCTACTGTGAAGCATGGGGGTGGAAACATCATGCTATGGGGCTGTTTTTCTGCCAAGGGGACAGGACGACTGATCCGTGTTAAGGACAGAATGAATGGGGCCATGTATCGTGAGATTTTGAGCCAAAACCTCCTTCCATCAGTGAGAACTTTGAAGATGAAACGAGGCTGGGTCTTCCAACATGACAATGATCCAAAACACACCGCCCGGGCAACAAAGGAGTGGCTCCGTAAGAAGCATTTGAAAGTCCTGGAGTGGCCTAGCCAGTCTCCAGACCTCAACCCCATAGAAAATCTGTGGCGGGAGTTGAAAGTCCGTGTTGCTCGGCGACAGCCCCAAAACATCACTGCTCTCGAGAAGATCTGCATGGAGGAATGGGCCAAAATACCAGCTACTGTGTGTGCAAACCTGGTAAAGACCTATAGTAAACGTTTGACCTCTGTTATTGCCAACAAAGGTTATGTTACAAAGTATTGAGTTGTATTTTTGTTATTGACCAAATACTTATTTTCCACCCTGATTTACGAATAAATTCTTTACAAATCCTACCATGTGGATTCATGGATTTTTTTTCACATTCTGTCTCTCACAGTTGAAGTGTACCTCTGGTGCAAATTACTGACCTCTGTCATCATTTTAGGTGGGGGAACTTGCACAATTGGTGGCTGACTAAATACTTTTTTGCCCCACTGTAAACAACAACTGTGTGGCAACAGTGCTAACCACCGTGACCTGTACTTTCTACTCCTACATTTTCACAATGAGCTTGTTACTTTTACTTTAACGCATTTGGGTTAAGTTATTGTTTTTTCACTGCGAGCTTCCAAACATTACACCAATTTTAGCCTAAACAGTAAGGCATAAATGGCAATCCTGTTCATGTGTTAATCACAAGAGGATGCTGCATAAAAAGAGATGATGTGTGCCAAATTTTGTGCGCAGTTTGTCACACAATGTGTTGGCCCAGCTGCTGTATTTTACAGGGAAAGAAAAGAAAGAGAGCTAACTTCACTCAGAGATAGAGAAAGATAAGAAAGACGGAGAGCAAGACGAGCGGTTAGATTTAAAGGTAAGGACTGCTCAGTGGTATTTGATAAACTGGACGTTTAAAGCTTAAATGTAACTCCTCATGTTTCTAAATTAGATATTAGGTCTGTACGTGTGACATTATGTCTTTTCATATTGTGAAACATGCTGCAAAATAAACTGAGGTAAACTAACTCAGTTCGCTTAGATCACTTAGATTACGGATCTTTATTTAAAGGCTGCATAAAAATACTCTGCAGGTTAATGCAGGATAAACAGGTTAGATTGTGTGTGACTAGTGCAGTGGCTGTGGTTTCAAGGTCAGAGGTTACATCAATTGTAACAGAGATTCATATGATTTTTAGCTGATAATGCTTACATCCATTGAATGAATTCCACCTTCATACAAACTGTATAGAGTGGTCCCTCGTTTGTCATCGTAGTTACGTTCTAAAAATAACCCGCGATAGGTGAAATAGCCAACTGCAGCCAACAATTATTACAGATGTTTTAAGGCTGTAAAACCCCTCACTACACACTTTATACACTTTTCTCAGACAGGCCAGAAGATTTTCACACTTTTCTCTTGTTTAAACACTTTCACATTCAAGCCTTCGTAGAAAAATAAGTCCAGTATTATAGAATGAAACCAAAGGTACAACGGTGCAAAACGTTTCGTCGACATTGTTGTGTTTGTTGGGGATTCAACTTAAAAACTAGTGATGTGCGATACCACTGATTTCCTACTCGATAGAATAGAATTCAACTTTATTGTCATTGCACATGCACAGGTACAGGGCAACGAAATGCAGTTTGCATCCATCCAGAAGTGCTTTAGTGATATAGATATATTACAATATATATTAGCAATAATATAGATATGTGAGTATTTTACAGAAATGGGTCTATTATGGTATGTTATAATGTACACGATATGAAGTATGTTGTGAATATTCTATAACTATAAGTATGTACAGGCTGTAGTGAGTACAAGCTATGTACAGGCTATGAACAGGATATAAATATGAAAAACTATACAGAATATGAAATAAATAACTTTACAGAAATCTGAGATATACAGCTATACAGAAATGGGAACTATGCAAGTTGTAAACAGTTGTAGGATTAAAAATTATCAAATGTACAGAATGATTATTTACACAGAGCTATACAGTAGTGCAGTTAAGATAAGTGAGATATAATTCCTACAGAGGCTATATAAAGTGCTAGTGGTTGTGAGTGGTGGTTCAGTCCATGTTATTATTGTGTGTTTGAGGGTACAGTTGTCCATTGTGGGTGTGTGTATGTTCAGTCCATGTGTTAACGTGGGTCAGATGTCAGGAGGCAGAGTTCAGGAGTCTGACAGCTGTGGGGAAGAAGCTGTTCCGGTACCTGGTGGTCTTAGTCCGGAGGCTCCTGTAGCGCCTCCCAGAGGGCAGGAGGGTGAAGAGTCCATGTGATGGGTGACTGGGGTCTTTGATGATTTTCCCAGCCCTTTTCAGACACCGCTTCCTGTAGATGTCTTTTATGGCAGGAAGTGGTGCTCCGGCGATGCGCTGGGCAGTTTTCACGACCCTCTGCAACGCCTTCCGGTCCGAGGCAGAGCAGTTCCCGTACCAGACTGTTATACAGTTGGTCAGGATGCTCTCGATGGTGCAACGATAGAAGTTCACCAGGATGTCTGAGGACAGGTGGTTCTTCCTCAGAGTCCTCAAGAAGAAGAGGCGCTGGTGAGCCTTCTTGACCAGCTTGGAGCAGTTGGTCGTCCAGGTGAGATCCTCGGAGATGTGGACTCCCAGGAACTTGAAGCTGCTCACACGCTCCACAGCCGTCCCCTTAATGTGGATGGGTGGATGTGGGTCAGCATTCCTCCTGTAGTCCACGATGAGCTCCTTGGTCTTCTCGGTGTTAAGCAGCAGGTTGTTTCTGTCGCACCACTCAGCCAGACGATCCACCTCCTCCCTGTAGGCGGCCTCATCGTTGTCACTGATGAGGCCAATCACCGTGGTGTCATCTGCAAACTTAATGATGGTGTTGGAACCATCAGCAGGTCTGCAGTCGTGGGTGAAGAGGGAGTAGAGGAAAGGGCTCATCACACAGCCTTGTGGTACACCGGTGTTCATCGTGATTGTAGATGAGCAGTGGTTATCCAGCCGGACATGTTGGGGGCGGTTGGTCAGGAAGTCCAGTAACCATTTGCAGATGAGGGAACTGATGCCCAGGTCTGTCAGTTTCCTGATGAGTTGTGAGGGGTGGATTGTATTGAATGCTGAACTGAAGTCTATAAACAGCATTCTGGCGTAGGTGGTGTTGTTGTCCAGGTGTGAGAGGACAGAGTGCAGTGCGATGGAGACTGCATCCTCTGTGCTCCTGTTCTGGCGGTATGCGAATTGGTGGGGGTCCAGGGTGGGGGGGAGACAGGATTTGAAGTGTGCTAGGACCAGCTGCTCTAAGCACTTAGTGATGATGGGGGTGAGTGCTACTGGGCGGTAGTCATTGAGGCAAGATGGGTTGGAGTTTTTGGGTATCGGGACGATGGAGGTGGATTTGAAGCAGGCCGGTACCACAGCGTGGGCCAAGGACAGATTGAATATGTCTGTGAGCACTCCTGCAAGCTCCCCAGAACACGCTCTGAGAACACGCCCGGGGATGCCATCAGGACCTGCAGCCTTGTGGACATTGATCCTGCTCAGCACCGCTCCTACATCGGTGGGGGAGAGAGTCAGAGGTTGGTGGTCTGGCGTCACGTCTGCTTTGGTTGTGGTTGTGGGGTTCCCTCGCTCAAAACGAGCATAAAAGTTGTTGAGCTCGTTGAGGAAGGAGACATCAGAGGATGCGGGGGAGGGTTTGGTGGTCCTGTAGTCTGTAATGGTCTGGAGTCCTTGCCACATGCGTCGGGGGTTGGAGTTGGAGAAGTGTTCTTCTACCTTCTTTTTGTAATGGTGTTTGGCTTTTTTGATGCCCTTCTTTAGATTGATCCGATACCAAGTAAAATTCAGGGTGGCATCTACGATACTGATCCGATGCCGATACTTTGTATAAAAACGTATTTTATTTATTGTATCTTAAATTATAGGTCATAATATTACTTGTTCTTATCACTTAATAATGCAGAGCTCATCATATAGAAATAAAATTGTGCACTATTTGAACACCTTGCCTGCCTGCAGCACTAAAGGACTCCGTGAGAGACGTCTGTCTCGCCCTAGCAGCACCTGTCCCTGTCCACTCCTCTTCAGTTCGCCTCAACATACACTCGTCATATTCTGTGATATGATTTACTCTGAGGTGTTTGACAAATTTGTGGTGTGCCACAACACCTCACTTTCTTGCCACATGTATCGCAAACCACGTCTCAGCTGTTTGTGGATGTAAAATACGTCCACACATAACTCCAATTACGCTCAGCCATTGTTGTGAGTGCGCACGCCAAGGGGCTGCGACACATTTATACAGCCGTATTTCGCACATGACTATGAAAGGCGGAAGAGGAAGTAGTTCCTTCCAATGTAGACAATCCGAATGATATAGTTTCTTTCCACTGTGTTCCTGTTAATGATAAACTACAAATTTACCCTAAATTACTAAAATATCGATATTTTAATGTGAGAATCGATTCTAGAACATAAATGACTGGTATCGGAGGAATCGATATTTCAGTATCGATCCGCACATCCCTATTAAAAACTAAGAACTTCAGAGTCACATTGCTAGCGAGCGATTGAATATTTAAGTAAATTTGACAAGCTGAACGCACTCTGTACTGTGGTCTACAGCCAATCAAGACACAGAACACAATGCGCTATAAAAAAAGACAAACAAAAAAAAAACAAGGAAAATTGCACAAAAAAAATCTGCGAAAGAGCGAGACTGCGAAAGGTGAGCCACGTTATGGCGGGGACCACTGTACAAAGCAAATTCAAAAGTGTTAAATGTTTTGGTGTTAGTAGTCTTCTTGCAAAAGTAGAGTTAATTTTACTCTAAGTAGAGTCACATTCTTTTAATGTAACTCTGAGGTGTAAAATGATAGTAGTTAAAATCGAGTGTTAAAAATGAGTGTTTCTATGTCAAATCTGGAGGTGTTACAATGGAAACATTAACTCTTGACCTCTTAACTCTGAACTCCTACAGGGGCTATGACACCAACAGAGTAAATTCACAGACTCCGCCCCCAGCACGGCTCCAATCGAAGCTGAAGTGAAGCCGTTTCAGAACATTTTGCTCTACATATTTGAGTTGTTTGCCATGCTTGGTAAGTCATTTTTCAAAGATTGTTTCCATTATTATTATGAGCTTTTACTTCTGTGGCTCTTTGGAGTTGAGACAAAGCTGTGTGAAAGGCATTAGCCATGTTGCTCGCTGATAGCATAATATTCTGTTTTAGCTAGCTGAAAGGTATTGTTTGCGGGCAAATACCACAGCCTTGAAAAAAAGCTTGCATGTGAATTTTCAGTCAAACTTTTGGTCAAATACACCTAAAACAATGTCTAGAATGTGAAATGTTGGTATAATGGTGCTACTTGAAGCCTGAAAACGATCGCCCATAAAAAAAAAAAAAAACGAGCAAACAGCAGTAGCAGACGTCCTGACTGGATTCTACGTTAGCATAGATCCCTCCAGAGTTTTGTGCACACGGTTTAGGTAAAAATGAAAAAGGTTGAGGTTTTACATTTAGTTCAGTATTACCTGTTGCTCCTTGTCTTTTGGGAAAATACTTTACACAAGTAATGGCTCAAAGAGGATTCTTTTTTTTTTAACTGTGCTGCAATTGTTTACTGGATTATTTGTGCCATTAATTAGTGTCAACTAATTTTTATTCAATCTCCGCACAGGATATGCTTGTGAAGATGGAATATGGGGGAGAGCAGAAGTGCGTTGAAGTTCCACAAAGGGATGAATGAAGGACATGCATATTGTATTGAAGAAATAAGTGATGAGAATGCTGTTATTTGCATTTACCATGTCAGACCTTTTGATAAACAAAATTCTAATGAAAGTGAGAACATGTATACTGTTACATCTTTCAGAAAATGTTTTGAAATTGTGGTGCACAGTTCAGAATAAATGTTTTTCAAAAACCATTGCATCTTTTTAGTAAATGTTTATTTCCAAAAGAAATTTCTAGAAGTTCAGAACAGTAAAATTCCCGCTTTTTAGAATTAATTAGAAGATAACTCTTACGTAGTTAAACTAAAATACTCTTTGAGAGTTAATATATAAACTCTTAACACCAAGTGTTAAATTATCAACTCCAGACAGTTAACGTACCAACTCTCCAAAAAGAGTTAAATTAACACTCTCTGGTGTGGACCCATATAGACACTTTAATGGTGTTGAAATCAAATCTGACAGTGTTGATTTGGACATGCTGGATTTGCTGTGTACTGTCTAATATAAAGACATACACAGTGTACTGTCAGTGTTGAGGATGAAAATCAGGCAGGAGAACTCATTAAACACCCCCTTACATCTTGTTAAATTCTGAAATCCACAAACAGCAGCAGATCAACTGATCACAACCTGTACACTACGAAAATCTCCTGGGGCTCTAAATAGAAATTATTATGAGTTATGATACTTTTCCCCACATTGAGCCATTACAACCATTACAATTGTTCCCCTACTGACTAACTCCCCAATTTGGTCCCAAATACGACCTAATTTCTCAATGGTGCGACTAAAAAAAATCCTAGGTCGCACCAGTGCGACCAGCCGTTCGAGTGAAAGAAAGAAAGTCTATGCAACTCTGAAAGTCTATGTGTGGCCAACAGCAGACAACATTATGCCCTATCATGGCCTAACTGTGCTGCTGAAGCGCCGCAGCACCGACTCCGTGCTGCTGCTGTTCGATTGATTTCTGTGTCATGCAAGTGTCTCTGCACAGTTGGCAGAAAAGGGAAATGACGAAGGAAGGCTTCCCCACGATAATCCAATAGTGCATGGCGACACCTGCATATTCTGCCAATGTTCCGCCAAAACAGATCCTAGGCTGCACCGCTGCGACCAGCCATTCGAGTGAAAAAACAAACAAACAAACAAAAAAGACTGCAATTCTTAAAGTCTCTGTGTGGTTAACAACAGACACCAGGGCTCACAAAATCGCCCGGGACGTCGGGCTAGCGATTTTTCCAGTCGGGCTACAAAAATCCATCTCAGTCCTGCCCATCAAGCTATCGTAGGAAGGAAAAATATATGTCAATGCTTTTGCATTCTTTCGCAAATGTAGCTGGGTAATTATGTCATTGGCATCGATGAACCACTGTCAATATGTGACATTTGAAATGGCGTTTGAATTTGGGCTTGTTTTTTGCTTTCACTTTCACTTTGCGATCGCACAAACTGTGTATAGAGATCAGCAGTACTGATTGGTGAATGACAGATTAATTGCGCACTAATTCCTCTGGCATAGTCTTATCAATCGTTAGCTTACTATTCAAACATGACAAGTATCTCCTCTTTTT